>NC_081428.1:45848100-46030600 GCF_949786415.1 Peromyscus eremicus | reverse complement strand
CCTGTCGAAGCAATGAAGAAAGGGCCCATAAAAAAAAATTATCAAACCCTCAAGCTTATTCAAAGATGACTTCAAGGTGTTGGAATGCATAGGAGAAAATTGAGTATCATAAAGAAAAAGGCAAGAAGATCTCAGCCTCCTCTAAGCAGAAAACCAGGGCAAAGGTAGCTGGACCCTCTCAAGATACATACCCGAAATTGTCTCAGGCTCATTGTGAACCTTTGACCCTTCCCTACTACCTTGGATCCCATGCACTGCCAGAGTGTTCACTGGAGGGCAGGGAGCAGGAAGACCTGATAGCCCATACCTCTAAAGAGGGGCATCTGTCCTCTCAACCTCGGCAGCATTGTGTTACACAGGCAGTGATTCTAAAATAATCACAGACATAGTTGTCTTTCATGACACCTGTGCTTCTCAGGTGGGTACAGAGGGATGGATCTGTATGAACAGAAAGGTGATGTGGGCTTTATGGAGACTGACCAGTGAGGGCCCCAATCTGAACTCTCCCTGTGTCCCATAGTCTCAGCCTTCAAACTGCCTAAGATAGTTTTCTCATTTACCATCTTCACGATGAAAGTAATTTAATCTCCAGCATCTTCCATCTTCCTTTCTCAACCATATCCCACAATACTTTTGCTCTAGCAGAAAAGAAAACACCTGAAATGAGAAGAAACAAAGGAAAACTGGATACAGGGCTTTTCTTAAACTCTAAGAGCTCTGATTTTTCCATTCCTTCTACCTCTGCTACCCATGTCATGCAAGGTGCATCGTCACTGGAGTTCCTGTGGCTATGTCTATGAGTGATGAAACATTCCAGTGACAGGATGGGAGCTCAAATACCCCTCTTTAGGGATATGAGATGCCAAAAGGTCTCCCACCAGTAAACTCTTGCAGTAGCTGGGATCTAAAGTAGCTGAGAAGGGTCATAGTTTGAGACAACATGCTATTGCCCGTGCGATGTGATAGGGTGGATCACTGCCCACCACTTCTGCTGATCTAAATAAAACAGGCTAGTAACTCAGTCTTTCAAGAAGATCATAAAGCCATGACCTCAAACAGGAAACTTCTACCACTGTTTATGCAAACCACGATGGCTCAACACATGGCTATTTCCCCTTCCCAAATGTTCCAGCTAGGGGAGGCCATGAGGAGATACAGAGGAACTGAAATCAACATCTGGCCCTCAAGGCTATCGTACAGCTCTTCTGCAATCATTGTGTTGCACTATTATGGGCAGCAGAGATACAGAGAAGTAAAACCCTAAGAACACTCCTTAGATACCAACGCATGTAGGCTTTGCTTCTGCTCCAGAGAAACCTGAATGAATGGTCTGTTCCTCACCTTGATCTTCACATACTCTTTTTAAAATTATGGGTTTTAGCTTTATTCAGACATGCATGGTACAGCCAGTGGATCAGGCAAAGATGATCACTGAGCAGATAATTGTGCTCACATATAGAAGAGAAGGGAATACACCATACCAAGGTTGGGGAGGGGCTTATGAGGTCAGTTGGGAAGCAATAGGAATAAGAGAAAATATGGTTAGAAGCCTGTGGATTCCATCTGAAGGAGTCCACAAGTGTATGAAGCTTTAGAGATAGAGGAGCTGGCTCAAGAGTGAGGCACTTGCCTCACAAGCATGGTGGTCTGCACTCACATCCTCTGCAGCCATGGAGACGCCCAGCTGGCATGGTGGTCCGCTTGTAACCAGAGCTGAGGAGGCAGAGAACCTGTACTCTAGCAGCTTGCTAGGTAGTTACACTAGCTGAGTTGAAAAAGTCCGGGTGCATGTGGGAGACGTTGTCTCAGGATACAAGGTATAGAGCAATGAAGAAACATACCTGATTGCATTATCTGGCCTCTACACACAGGTGCAAATACATCTGCTAGTACATACACATACCACACATGTATATGAGCAAAATAAAAAATTTAAAGATATAATAGGATTGGCTGACTTGAATCATTTCTTTTTTTATTTTATAATTTAATTTAATTTTACATATCAGCCACAGATTCCCCTGTCCTCCCTCCTCCCACTCCCCACCCCCACCCCCCACTCCCCGCCCTCTCCCCAGCCCACCCCCCATTCCCATCTCCTCCAGGGCAAGGACTCCCCTGGGGATTCTGCTCAGCCTGGTAGATTCAGTCCAGGCAGGTCCAATTCCCTCCTCCCTTCACCCAGGCTGAACAAAGTGTCCATGCATAGACCCCAGGCTCCAAACAGCCATCTCATGCACTAAGGACAGGTACCGGTCCCATTGCCTGGGGGCCTCCCAAACAGTTCAAGCTAATCAACTGTCTCACTTATCCAGAGGGCCTGATCCAGTTGGGGGCTCCTTGGCTATTGGTTCATAGTTCATGTGTTTTCACTAGTTTGGCTATTTGTCCCTGTGCTTTTTCCAATCATGGTCTCAACAATTCTCGCTCATATAAACCCTCCTCTTTCTCGCTGATTGGACTCCTGGAGCTCCATCTGGGGCCTGGCCGTGGATCTCTGCATCCACTTCCATCAGTCATTGGATGAGAGGTCTATCACGACAGTTAGGGTGTTCGACTTGAATCATTTCATTGTGCTCTGCAAGAAAGGAGTTCCCCTAGTTGTCTATTCCTGGCCCTGTGGTGACTAGAACATGTGGAGAGAACAGTGGCTAAGAGTAAGTAAATGATAGACGAGGTACATGCGGTAATGGGTTATTGATAAAACCCATGGAAGGTTAGATGTTCTACATCCCTAGGAATTAGTTACAGAAGTAGCCCCTCCAGGATCAACAATGACCCAAAGCATGGCTACTTTACATATTTTTATGAGTCTTCAGATTTCTTGCTACTTTCTCTACTAAAGGAGCACTGTATTTAAATGATCTTTATGCTCCAAGAGGACATTTCCTATGTAATCCCACAGATCTTTTCTGGGCTATAATCCCAACACAGGTGCAACATTCAAGTCCTAAAGTAGGTGGAGGAAAGAACATGGAGCCTCAACCCTTCACAAAGAACTACAGGCAACTAAGGAATGCTGGGAGTGGGAGAAATAGTCTTCCCCAGGGAAGAGCACATCAATTGGTTATCCAATACCAAATGGTCAGTTCTGAAAACAGACATACAAGTTATATTATACTGACTGAGCAGGTTGTACTTATGTATTTAGTAACACACACACACACACACACACACACACATATATATATATATATACACATATATACTCAGATGTATAACTTCAATTAGTGGAAAAGAGGCCATGGATTCTAAAGAACATCGAGGGGTATATGGAAGGGTTTGAAGAGAGGAAAGAAATGGAGGAAATTATGTAATTATATTCTAACCTCAAATAGTAAAAGAAGCAATAAAATGGCTTATTTATTTTGGAGACTTAAGTGAAAACACATGTCTAATGATATACTGCAAATGTTTTTTTACTATAAGTCTTATCACATAGCTTAACACAAAGCTATCTTTTATTTCTGATACTGTTTATATCAAAACATACTCCTACTATTCTAATCTTTGACTCTTCAGAGAAATGGCAGAAATACTCTACAGGGGAACAAGACCAATCTGCCACATGTACGCTGCCAACTGCTTTATCTTTATGCGGAAGTACCATGACTAGAAGAGAATAAAGGGTGCATTTTTAGAAATCAATACATGATTTTGCAGTTGTTGATAATGTATTACCCCTATAATAGGGTTATAAAGGTAGAACATTCAAAAAAGGAAGTGAGAAAAAAGTAAGTATATATTTACTTTTCTTTCATTAATACCCTAATATCCAATATGTTCCACATGAACTTCACATGTCCCCTTTTGGATTTGAACATGGGTCCTCTAGAAGAACAGTCAATGCTCATCATCTCTGAGCTATCCCTCCATCCCTGCTGTTATTATTATTTTTGTCTAAATGCTCCTAAATCAAATAGCAAGGCGGGATGAGGGTTTGCTTTAGCCTGAAGTGATCTGGTCTATTGATAACTGGGCAGACCTCACAAACATAAGCAGAAAAATGACCCTACGGCACAGTGTTGCATGGCTTCATTCATTGCCTGGGGTTTTCTGTGACATAGTACCTCAAACTTTAAACAACAGAAACTTATTAGTAAGTATTATCTCAGCTATGGAGCTAGAAACCCTCATCCCAGATGTCTGTGGGACCAGGCTTTCTCTGACAGTTCGTACTTCTTCCCCTGCCTTGCCTAGGTTTTGGCTCTGGCCAGAAATCTTAGTTTCTGTTTGGCTTGTAGCTGCTTCATTCCAACATGAGTACACGGCATGTCTGGGTCTCCTCTTATAAGGATGTAGGGGAAGAACATCCCTACTCAGGTATGACTTCACCTTAACAGTATCTCCAAATACTGTTGCCATGAAAGGACACATTCACAGGTACCAAGGGTTAGGACTGCAATATATGCTTTGGGGAGACAAAATTCAGAAGATGGTAAATAAATGTTTATATTAAAGTTGGTGATGGTGGGGAGATGAGAACAAGTATTTACAGGACATGCCTTCTGCTTCCTCCTGTGTAACCTCCAATGCCTGGATTTAAATAGTGAGGAGCTGAGGCACTGGGTCAGCCTCTTCCACATCTAATCTCAGAATACCTCCCTATCGTGGGGTGGAAGGGACAAGGGTTCTAGGCACTGGTACCCGGCCACTAAGTTTTAGATTCCTTTAGCTAGTTCTGCATTCCTTTTTAATTTGGGGGAAGATTGATTAAGTTAAACTAGGGAAATGAAGCCAAAAAAGGGGTGGGGGTGATAGCTTAGGTACATTACAAAAAAAAAAAAAAAGGTTGTGTTTTCTCAAAGAAACAACGCATTCATAAGTTACTACCATGTAATTCTGGTGCAAATTTAAATGTCTGCATACTTCCTTATTTGTTTGAATGTAAAACAAAAACCACACAAACCTTAGCACTTTCTCTCTCTCCTCAGTATAACAACAAAAACAAACTGAAGAAACTGAAAAATCAGTAGCTTTCCTTAGATCTATTACGCGGCCATGGTCACTGGACAAACCAACACCCTGAAAACTGAAGAGGCTGGTGAATATACCAGCCACTTTCCCACAATGACTCATCCCAAATATTCATAAAACCACAGACAGTACCACCCCTACACTTAGCATGTTGTCCTATATGCACATACCCCTGATAGGGTTTAAACCAAGATGGCTACTAAATGGTTTAGGAGCAGGATGCTTATATAGCCTTGGTAGCCTGGACAAAGGGATGATCTGCATCCCTGGTAGGGCAAAGCACAAGATTTCAGCCTGTTGCTTAAAGCACTGTACATGTTACAACTCAAGAATTGTTTACTTCTGATTTTTTTCCTGAATAATGTAGTTAGACCACAGTTAACATTGAATAATTGAAGCTACAGGTATTGGGGAAAATATAAAGAATGTTAGCTCAGTGGTAGAGTGCTTGCCTAGCAAGCACGAGGCCCTGGGTTCGGTCCTCAGCTCTGGGGAAAAAAAAAAAAAAAGAATGTGGATCAGTTCACCTGAAGCAGAAGCCAGTAACAGGTAGAAGACTGTAGGATGGGTTTGGGATTTAGCTCAGTGGTAGAGCATTTGCCCAACAAAAAAAACCCCAAAAAACAGAGCTACCTTTTTGCCGGGTGGTGGTGGCGCATGCCTTTAATCCCAGCACTCGGGAGGCAGAGGCAGGCGGATCTCTGTGAGTTCAAGGCCAGCCTGGTCTACAAAGCGAGTTCCAGGAAAGGCACAAAGCTACACAGAGAAACCCTGTCTCGTAAAAAAAAAAAAAAAAAAAAAAAAAAAAAGAGACTGTAGGATATTTTTTATATGAATTGTGAGAAGTTACACACAGACTAAGTGGAGAGTTTAAAAACTCCTGGAGGCACATTTGCTTGGTTTTTACCTTCAGGACCCCCATCACATTTTCATGGTAAATATAGAAGAAAAATCCTCTCGTGTATGTCTCAGCCTGCTTGTATTACTTGAGGAGAAAGTCCAAGAAACATTTGTGAAGTACACAGACCAGTGGGGCAGGCTCACTCAGACACTGGGGTCTGATTACAGCATCCACCATGGGCTTACAGGCAGAAGGCCTTCCAAAGCCAGACTCTGTGTTAGGAGTTCCTAGGCAATCTAAAGACTGCAAGAGGGTTTAGAACAGAGTGCAGAAATAAGGCAGGACAGGAAGGAAGAACTATGGAGACATGGAAGGGAAAGGAGCCTCACCCCAGAGACTGGCTGAAAGCTTTCCAATAAGCTAAGAAGCTCAGTTCCAACATGGAGCAGCGGACAGTTCAGTGGGTAAAGGGGGTAAGGGTGCTTCTGCTAAGCCAGACGACCTGAGCTACATTCCCAGAAGTCACATGGTAGAAGAAGAGAAATGAGTCCCACAAATTGCCCTCTGACTTCCATACACGCACCATGAGTACCATGTGTAAGCACATACACATGCTTTAAAAAAGGAATTCCAGCAATTAGCATTGCATTAGGCTCTTCTCCACTCATAAACCAACAGGTTTCTAAGAATCTCCTCCTAAACTCTGCTTACACTAAGACACTGTCCTAAACATTTATGGAACCCCTAGTGGCTCCTGGTTATACTTTATCAGATTGCAATCCCATCTAAGGCACTTCTGGAGCCACCCTATATATAATCCTGCCTAATAAAAATAAAGAGAAAAGTGGGGAGGAGGTTTCTTAGCAACTCTATTAGTCAGAATTCCCTAGAGGAACAAAATGTGTGTGTGTGTGTGTGTGTGTGTGTGTGTGTGTGTGTGTGTGTGTGTTTTGAGTGAGAATGGCCTTCATAGGATCAAACATTTGCATGCTTAGTGCCTGGTGTGGTGAACTGCTTAGAAGGATTAGTAGGTGTGGCCTTGTTAGAGGAGATATGCTGGCAGTGGATTTTTGGGTTTTCAAAAGCCTATGCCAGACTCAATCCTCCCACTCTGTGTGTGTGTGTGTGTGTGTGTGTGTGTCCCTCTCCCTCTTCCTTTCTGCCTTTACATCAGGATGTATCTTACAGCTACTGCTCTAGCACCAAGCTCCATGCCTGTATGCCCATTACCACACTCCCTGCCATGATAGTAATGGACTAGCCCTGTGAAACTGTAAGCAGCTGCCAATTAATGCTTTCTCTTAAAAGAGTTGCCTTGGTCATGGTGTCTCTTCACAGCAATAGAACACTGACTAAGACAATTGTGTGTGTGTGTGTGTGTGTGTGTGAGAGAGAGAGAGAGAGAGAGAGAGAGAGAGAGAGAGAGAGAGAGAGAGAGAGAGAGAGAGAGAGAGGAGATCAGGGTGTCTTATAAGCTGTGGTCCAAGTAGTCTAACAATGGCTGTCTCCCAGTGGCCAGGCTAAGGATCTAATAGTTGTTCAGTCCATAGAACTGGACATCTCAGCAGTTCCAGACTGGATGCTAGAGTACCAGAGAGGTCCTAGAGAGCTGCCAGTCTTCAGTGTATGTTGGAATCCTGACTAAGTAAGTTCTAACACCAGGGAAGGAATGCCTAGGCAACAAGGCAGATAAACCTACTATGAGAGTGAGGCAAGTGGGCAAAAAGCCACCCTTTGGGTTTCTTGAACAGAATTTTCTATCCTCTTTGTACACTGCAATAGAGGTTCCTAGCAGGGAGTTTGGAATTTTCTGGAGACATTTTTGGTTGTTGTACCTAGCAGGAACAGAATGATCATTACCTGCCAGTGAGTCTAGGCTGTGAGCACTGGGAAATATTCTCAATGCCCAGAGGCCTCCCAACAAGGAAATTCCTCACATGAACTATCAGTGGGGACAAAGGTCCATAAACTCTTTACTAGAGTGTGCACTTCTATCCTGAGATAGGTGAGTCCATTTCTTAACTGAAAAGAATGTTGGTGCAGGTTTTGGAAAAGGTAAAACAAAAGTTCTTCTAAACATCTCTGTTTCTTAACCTAATATATATCCTTTTCTACTCTATATCTTATGAGCTCACAAGCCGAATAGAGTAGAAGAGTGGCAGAGAACTTGTCACATACCTGACATCAGTGTGTGTCCTTCCTTGTGACACTGGCAATCAGAAGCATATTCTTAAACTATGACAACTGGCCGACAAAAACATACCAATTAAAACATAATTAGAAATATTTAGAGTGGCAAATTTCCACTTCCACAGAAACAATAAAATTGACCATGGAGGTGGAGTTACCAGCATGTCATGTTTTATTGGCCCATATGCCAAGTGGATGTGCTTGCTCACCGCACTCCATATGTCGGGGGCAGGCCTTATGTATCTTTTGTGCAGCAGTAAAGTGGAGACTATCATGGGAACCACTTCTACTGCAGTAAACCACCACCAAGCTCCTAATTTTAGCTGTGACACACAGTATTTTTGAAATTTTCAGTGTTGTTTTAGCTAAATAAATCTCTTACTTAGGTGAAAAGACTTTCATTTTTCCTTCTGAAAAAAAAATTGATGAGAAGGGAATGTCCAAACATATCATCTATATGGGAAGACAAAGTTAACCTCAGACTTGTACAGAAGCCCTTGGGCTATGGGCTAGAGGTAGAAGGATCCAGACAGAAACTCCAAGAAGGTGCTAAACAGACTGAAAAAGCAACAGAAGGCATTTGTAAAGCTCCACACTGATAATAACATTTACCTTAGCATCAAAAACTACTTCCACGAGTAATGCTGCAATTTGAAGGACTTTAAAACTCCCTTCCTGTCTTCAAATGCCTAGTCTACTCTTTTCACCCTCAACTGCTACTATTGGGTTAATTTGGGAAGTAGACATGATCAGAAATCTTTGAGTCTAATTAAATATGTATACTAATATAAAGAGTCCCACTCTGAGCCTTTCTAAACAGGATGGTTTGTATAATGGGAGGAATAATAGAAAATTAAATTTTAAAAAATTGTCAGAGGGCCTAGAGAGCTGGCTCAGTAGTTAAGAACACTGGCTGCTCTTACAAAGGACCCAGTTAAGTTCCCAGCACTGACATGGCATCCTTCAACAGTCTGTCACTCCAGTTCCAGGAAGTCCAGCTTGCTCTTCTGGCTTCCATGGACTTCAGGCGCATACACAGTGAGCTTATACACAGCAGGCAAAACATTCACACACATAAAAATAAACATATCTTTAAAAATAAAAATCTAAAAATTGTTTTTCAAATGACCTTTAATGGTAGTTGTCCCTCCCCATATTTCCTCCTTTAAACTGCCTTTCCCTCCCCCTCCCAAGTCAGTTCTCCTACTCTAATTTTTCCTTTACCATTCCATAATACTATATTACATTTCTCCTTCCTTGAGAGATCTTCATGTCCTTTTTGGTCCCTTACTAGGTATATAACCTCTGTGGTTATTCATATTATAGCATACTCTTCCAAACCTAAAAAGCTAACAGCCCCAGAAAGGACAAAACATGCAATATTTGTCTTCTTGGGTCTAGGTTACCTCACTCAAGATGATTGTTTCTAGCTCCATCCATATACCTGAAATTTTCATAATTTCATTTTTCGTAAGTACCAGACAATACTCCATTGCATAAATGTACTACATTTTCATTATCCACACATCAGTTGATGGAGATCCAAGCTATTCCACATTTCTTGCTATTATAAATAGATCAACAGTGAACATGGATGAGCAAGTATCTCTGTAGTAAGATGTAGAGTGGGTTATATGATCAAGAGTGGTATAGTTGGATCTTGAGGTAGATCTATTCTCCACTTCCTGAGGAACCGCCACACTGATTTTCATAGAGGCTGTACATGGTGTCACTCCTAAGGGCAATGGATAAATGTTCCCTTGTTGTAGAATATTATTTTAAGGTGTGTTACTTTTGTTTATGTTGCATTTGTTTAACTCTGTGAAGCTGTGTTACTGTACCTGTCTAAAACACCCGATGGTCTAATAAGGAGCTGAATGGCCAACAGCAAGGCAGGAGAAAGGATAAGCGGGGCTGGCAGGCAGAGAGAATAAAGAGAAGCAGAAATCTGGGAGAGAAAAATAGCCAAAGAAAAAGGAGGACTCCAGGGGCCAGCCACCCAGCCACCTTGCCAGGCGCAAAATAAGAGTTAAAGTAAAGTAAGATACACAGAAGTAAGGAAAGGTAAAAGACCAGAGGCAAAAGACAGACGGGATAATTTAAGTTAAGGAAAGCTGGCTAAGAAACAAGCCAAGTTAAGGAAAGGCATTTAAAACTATGAATAAGTCTCCATGTGTGATTTATTTGAAAACTGAGTGGTGGGCCCCCCAAAAGAGCAAAAAATAACAACAACATTTTCCTTTCCCACATCCTTGCCAGCATATGCTGTCATTTATTTTACTGATCGTGGCCACCCTGACTAGGGTAAAAGGAAATCTCAAAGCAGTTTTAATTTGCTTTTCCTAATGGCTAAAGGTCATGAACCTTTAAGTATTTCTCAGTCATTTGTGTTTCATCTTTGGAGAATTTTCTATTTAGATCCATACCCCATTTTAAAATTGGATTATTTGTTTTCTGGAAGTTTAGGGGTTTATATATTTATACTTCTTTATATATTCTAGACACTAACCCTCTATTAGATATATACTTTAGTAAAGATCTTTTCTAAGCCTGTAGCCTGATGCTTTGTCTGAATGACACTATCTGCTACCATAGAGAAGCTTTTCAGTCTCACGAGGTCCCATTTATTAAGGGTTGATCTTAGTACCTGTGCTATCAGTGTCCTGTTCAGAAAGTCTTTCCTGTGCCAACGAGTTCAGGCTTATTCCACACTTTCTATTCCAGCACATTCAAGTACCTGGCCTTACATTGAGGTCCTTGATGCATCTGAATTTGAGTTTTGAGCAGGGTAATAGCCAACGAACTTTTCAGGATTCCGTTGGTCATCTTTGAAGCTCAGCCTCAGTGGGGGGATGGGAGAAGCTGTTTTTTTTTACCACTCAGAACTTTCTGGGAAAGAATATCACAACTGTAGAGAAATTTCTAGAAAAACCAGGGATGTGAGGTGTGTTTTTAGGGATGGAGAAAGAAGAAATATAGGAGAGGAATTAAGGAGGCTGAAGAGGACTGAGATGAAAACAGAAGTTTCTTCCCACTACAGGCTGAGAGTTGGTTCTCAACAAAAAGAACTAAAGGTGAAGTTTAGGCCCGCCCTATAATGACAAACCCTGGGAAAAGGAAAGTGTGGGCTCCCAATATCATGCAGCTGGTAGGATTTCAAAACTGAAGCAAGTTTCACAAGGAAAGGGCCCAGTCAGTATTTAATGGTATACTTAATTAATGGTAAGCAA
The DNA here is from genome assembly GCF_949786415.1 of Peromyscus eremicus. NCBI lineage: Eukaryota > Metazoa > Chordata > Mammalia > Rodentia > Cricetidae > Peromyscus > Peromyscus eremicus. The sequence goes on along the minus strand of NC_081428.1, from coordinate 46,019,362 downwards.
TAAATCTATGAGAGGTTTAAGGTAAATAAGGTAAGTATAGGTGGGTAGTCACTTCACATTTCCAGAGAAAAATACACTGTACACATTTTGTTCTAACTACAATCAATTCCTTTAAAAATAAGTGAGTTTGTGTATGGGTCATGAAATTGGAGAAAAAAAGATTATGAAAGAGGAAAAAAGAGGTCTTAAGAGAGAAGAGGGAAAATACACAAACAGAGAATATTAGAATATAAGTGAGAGTAAAGCAGAGGAGGAACTGGGGGCAGGGGAAAGGGAAAGGCAGCCGAGAAGGCAGTGGAGAAGATTGAAAGCAAAGAATGTGTGGAAATGTCAAAGTAAAAACCTGTTCTTTTCTATGACAAATTAAAAACCTAATAAAAAACAGTAAAATCCAAACCTATCAGTATTGATAATCATAATAACAGGTATTTAAATTATATATAACATACATATATAATTTAGGAAGACACTAAAAGGATTTACTTATGTGAGTAAAGTGTTTCATAAAATGTTTAATTAATGCAATTTTCAGAAATATATATATATGTATATATATGTATATGTATATATGTATATATATATATCCTCTTACCAATTGCTTTAGCAGAGTTATTTCTGAGATTTTAGTATGAAAGCTGACTTATCGGATGACCCAGGGAGAAAGCAGTATTTTTAAAACCAAGAGGTTTTTGTTGCTATTGTTTGTTTTGCTTTTGAGACAGCAAGTATTCTCTTTCTAATATAATTTGATTTCCTTCACTTTCCCCCCAATATTGGCTAAATTGTGCTACCTCCCTCCACTTAACATATTGAAACTTTAACTTCCAGTATCTGAGAATGTGACTATTACCTAGAGATCTGGAGATGTAGTGTTTTAAAAGGTAATAGGTAACATAGATTGAATAGAGTGTGTCTTAGGCCAATTTTGCAGGTATCATTATCAGTTCAGGACACAGACATCACCCAAAGGGAAGATGATGGGAAACAGAGGGAGAAGGCAGGCAGCTACAGCCAAGGAGAAAAGTCTGACAATACTAGGAGTCCTGCCCAAACCTATATCTCAGTCTTTTACCTCTAGAACTGTAAGATTCCATTGCATAAGTTAGTGTATGATGTTATGGAGTGGCAGTCCAAGGAATCAAATGTACAGATGAAGAACCATTTCTGACTCTATGGCAAGACTTAGAATGGAATGAACCTGAGAACCTGCGTTGGTAAAAACCAAGAAGCAGACTGAGGTCAGTCAACAACTTCATCGTTGTTTTCTCGTTACTTGTATGTGTTTGCTGTCCTTCCCTTGTAGAAATGAGGAATCTCAACATATAAGAAACAAGCTTTTGAAGGATGGAGGATTATACTTTGTTGTTTTTCACTTTGCATGTACAGACACTAGAAGACTGTCCATATTCCAGTGGATGGACCATACAGAAAGGACACTCCAAATTCAACTCCATGAGGTGTAAAACAAAAATACCACCCGCCCATTTGGGGAGGCATTTGGGGGTTTGAAGGGAAAACAAGCATGGATATTTTTGAGTTTCATACTGTATAGAGGTATGAAAGTCTCAAGGACAAAGAAAAAATAATACTAAACAAAAGATAAAGGAAAGAAGAAAAGCTGTCTGAGAGACACAGATTAGGAGGTCGCTGAATGAGGAAAGACTGGTTTCAGGGAGGGAGGCCCCAGCCCATGAGACACAACGCTCACTAAAAGCAGAACAAGAACAAAATCAGATAAACTCAAACAGCGATCAGCTTGTGGTTATTTCCAACACCCGAGAAGGAGACTGACTTTTTAAATTTCAAAGCAAGTAATATGCAAGCACAGAGGAAAGAACCAAGTTAAATACAGGGCCCCTCCTCTTTATACTAGATAAATGTGAAACATTATTGCATTGCTGACTGTATTTTCTGGAGAGAACGAATATGTTTGACTGTGAAATTATTATTTGTTTCTGAGTTTGGGTGTGATTTATTAACTTTTCTCAGACTTATAAACATACTAAAAAGATAATGTTGTGAAACTATCTTCCAAACAAATTTACCACTTTGATAAAGCAAAACCATGTTTCTTCACACTTAAAATGAGACAATTTAGCCTCAAAAGTCCATTAACCAATAACTGGCTGGCTTATTGGCATTGATATGGAAGAGCACAATGATATAACAATATGGTTTTCCATAGAAATGCAATAATATTTATTAAATGCCAGGTATAAGCTATCACTGTAATTTTACACACACAGCCTACTTAATCCTCAGCATTGCTCCTGAAGTGTTTGGCTATTCTCAAGATGAGGAAGTTGGGATCTTGAGACGATAAGTAGCCTCTTTCTTCACAGTTAGGACAAGATGAAATGTTATCTTTTGAGGTGCACTCAGAAGACATGTAGAGATTGAAGAATAAGACAGGGAATTTGAGATTGCTTGTTGGGGCCAGGAAAATAACTTATCAAAGAAAAATGACTAAAAAGACCCAAGGATGTCAGGGACTAGAAAGTTAAGAAAAAGACAGGCAGTGGTGGTGCATGCCTTTAATCCTAGCACTCAGGAGGCAAAGTTCAAGGCCAGCCTTGTCTACAGAGTGAGTTCCAGGACAGGCTCCAAAGCTACACAGAGAAACCATGTCTCAAAAAAAAAAACAACAAAAACAAACAAACAAACAAACAAACAAACAAAAAAGGTAAGAAAATACCTTTTTTCATATAAAGGGGAATTTTGTGAATTTATTTATCTGGCAGTGAAAAAATTCATAAAAGGGAAAAAATGTAGAAATATCAGACACATAGAAACCTAGGAGAGACAATATGAGAAAAAATGAGATAAATCTATTTCACTACCACAACATCTTTGTGATACCCTCAGCTACAGCAAGTTATGGGAGACCCAACATTCACTGCAGGAGAGTTTCTGGAATGATCTGTAGCTTGAATAGCTAAAATATATATATTTTATATAAAGGCATGGTGGCCTTGAGAATATAAGAACTCTAACTAAAGCTGTGTCATAGATCAAGATCTCCAGGTTCTGTTCTTAAATTTATCACTTCATCAGACTAATTGTGGCAGGAACACTGAACAGACAGATTATGGGGATATGAGGTCACTGTGTGGGCCAGCTGTGACATAAAGACTATTCAATGGCACCACTGCATGGTGGATCACAGTCCCTCATTTTTTTCCTGCTTCTTCCTGCACTGCAAACCAGACCTGTATCACTTGGGTGTACCTCGTTGCCTTCTCCCTGCTGCTTTTCAACCATGGTCCCTACTGAAATCCTTGTGTTTTCCAGCTGCAGCTCAGAGGACCCACAGCTATTTCACTAATGATTTTCAAATGTGTAAGGATGTTTGCTCATTAAGCACATGCTAACAGTATTACTGAGTCCATTAGCAATTTTCACATTTGTATTCCCATCTCAAGTACCTTCACTTCTTTTTAACTACTTTGCTCCACATGTCCAGCATCTTTCATCAAGATTATTGATTGCTTCATGAATCTCCCAAAATGTTTTCTTGCTCCTGTCTCATGAATGCTCTACATAGTGGCCGGATAATGTGTTCTGAGTAGGTATCTTTAATCTAACAATATTCCCTGAATCTAGAAATGAGTAGATATGGTGGATTGGATAGGATCATTAGGCAAGGTCATCCCATCTCCATGGACCTTGGCGTCTTCACTTCTAGACATCCTCCTTTCTCTGTTCCTCGATGAAATCTCAGGCAGGTCCTAGAGTGCTCTGGGTACTCTAGGAGATTTTTGTTTGTTTGTTATGATTCTGTGACTTGGCATGTGAAAACCTTGGCCTTTACAAAAGTACACTGGCCATTTGTGCTATATCTGGGCTACTTTCCTATCAACCCAGCATGGCTACTCCCACCTGGAAGTTCTCACCAGATGGGTTCCATCCTGTTCTGGGTCTTTGCCCCAGGCTGCTCTCCTAATCTTCAAGTCTCACCATGGCATTTCCCTAGGAAAGGCTCTTTTCTACTTTTCACTGTTACTTTTAACGAATGATAAATCTGTAGTTATTTCTGTAAAGTGTTGGCATGCTTAATGTTTTCTTCTCCCACTGTACTATAATCTTCATGGAAGCAGAGGCATTGGTTTCATAATCTCATGCCTGGTTCCCTGACAGTAACTAAATATTTGCTTTGCTTAGTGACTATAAACGAAGTATTAATAGATATAAAAATAAAATAGCTATGATGGAAGTTTAAAGGATGTTAAATAGAAATCAGGAAAACAAAAATTGTTTGGATCACCTGTTTGAGTTTTCTCAAGTTGTAATATTGAGATGAGAGATGGGTGTTCAAATGTTACCTCTCCCCAGAGAATAGAGATTTAGAGGCAGGACCTGGCAAGGCAGGGATTGAAGCTGAATTGGAACCTGCCTATTTTTCAATCAGTTCTTGATTTTGATAACGAACCTTCCCTTTAGAAGAAAACAGAGAAAAGGGTGGTGTTTTTGTACTCATTCTGGGAAAACAGAAAACAAAGATTGGTAAAGTCAGTAAAGAACTTGCAGCACAGGCCTGAGGACATGAGTTTGATATCCAAAATCCAAGTAAAGAGCCAGGTATGATGGTGTGTAATAGCGGTCCAGTGTTGCTGACGAGTCATCCTAACCAAATTAGCAAGCTTCAGGCCAAATGAGAAAACTAAAACATGAAGTGGACAGATCCTGAGGGCAACACCTAATAATAACCTGCCCTGCCACACACACACATACTCACATATATGCCTGTTTGCCACTACCCCCAAGATACACAAAAATGGAGATTTAGTGCCAGAACACAAATGTGGAATGAGTATTTCCCTCTAGGGTAAGTCAAGTTATTAGTAAGAAGTTGATAGAACAACTTCCTTTGCCTGGGCTGAGAACATGAGAACTGGGCCTCTTCCTTTGATACTTGATACTTAAATGACAAGTTAACTTTCTCAAATACTGTGCATGCCTGACTCTGAAGCCAAAGTTTGCAAATTTTAAATCGCTAGACTTTCTTGCCCAGTTCCAAGTATTGCTTTTGTGCTTACTTTGTCCCTGGGTCTACATAGCTCTTGACATCTTGGGTCCTGACAGACACCTGATCCAAGGGGCACACGTGCAGCTTAAACTGAACTAAAATAAGCAAATAAATAAATAAATAAATAAATAAATAAATAAATAAATAAATAAATACATTCTCAAAGTATTCTAGCCATCTTTCTGATTTTCTCTCTCTTGAACAACAGACTGCCCAGTCCTACAGCCCTAGCACCAGACTTCCAGGCCACATTTCACAAAGAGGTCAGGGTCCATGCCCAGATGCAGTGACAATCTCACAAATGATCTGGATTCTTTCCAGATGTATACATTACAGCCTATCATTTTACTGTGAGAAGAGCAAAGAGGATGAAAGCCCAGAGAATGAGAAAACATAGGCACTGTCAGAAAGAGACAACTAGAAGCCTTATGTTGTACTTGATGTCAACAGGAAATGCTGAGGTCGCATCCCAGATGTTGCAGTTGGCATCAGTCAGCTTCAATAAGAACCAGTGGTTTAAATTGTTTCTTGATTCTATACTTGAACTCTTAAACTCCAGAGAGGAAGTGCAGCAGGCAACAGCAGAAGTCTTCAAAGCAGAACTAGCTCCTAGATGCTAATCTATGGCACAACACCCAGGTTTGTGCAAGTGAAGGAGATAATGACCATTCTGATTGGTAGGGCAGCTCTAAAGTCTCATGTCCAGCTGAAAGCTCCTTCCCAGGACTTGACATGGAAAAGACAGGATAGTTATAATGGATATTGCAGAGGACTGTGACAATGATCACAATACACATGACAAGTATGATTGGAGGAGATGATCTACAAAAAATTGAATATTGAACTAGAAGTTGTTGATATTCTTTCACAAATCTTGCATGTTTCTGTTTAGTATTATAATAAATATCAATTACCTAACAGGAGAGAAGGGAGCCAACATCCATCACTATACTTCTGCTTTTGAAACAACTTTGTTAAGGAGAATAAAACCCTCGAAGCTGAGCGTGAATAGCCTCTGTGGCCTCAAGCAGTCTTGCATCCAGAAAAGAAAAATCCTTTTATTTTATTTTATTTTATTTTGTGTTTTAAAAGTGCAGCATAATTTATATGACCTTATTCTTTTATAGTCAACCTCCTAGTCAAATAGAACAATTAGAGGATGTACATAAGCTTGGCAAATATCATGTCTTTTTCCATTTCTTGTATTTCATTTAGCCTCAGAGAAGTTAGACAGCTTCATGCAAAGGATAATGCAGTGGGAAGGAGAGACTGTGGTTCTAGTACCAGCTCCCAGTCAACAAGATGCTCATCTGTGACCTCAGGTAAGCACGGTGTTCACCTCAGTCTTGGGTTAGTTATCTTTAGAGTGATGGCATCCAAGTAGTTCAGGTCCAAGGACCTTTCAAGCCCTAATGCTCTGATGTGGATGCCAGGATGACATCTGAAAGACAGAGATGCCCTTAGGATAATGTGAGCAGAAGTTAATGCCCATTCTGGTGGGGGGGGGCGTGGAATGTCAGAATGCCAGTAGAACTGTGGAGGGTGAAGACTGGACCCACAAGGCATGGAGGGGAGTAAGGACTCTATTGGGAATTAGACTAGAGGCCATTCTGATAAAGACTAGATGTATCTAGATACTACTGTATCCAGAAGTTTGGAGTGAGCCTAATTCAAAGGTTATGCATTAATTTTTTTGAACTTTGAGTCAAGAAAATGCCGCACAGACTTGCCTATAAAACCAATGTGCAGGAATTTACTCAGTTGAGGTTTTCTCTTCCCAAATGACCCTAGCTTGTGTCAAGTTAACAAAAATCTAGATAGCACACAGGCAAAGAAAAACTTGAATAAGGTGGGGTATAAAAATCCACTAATAGTCTAGGATTCTAAGTTAAATATTCAGCTCATTTACAATTACAGACATGGATATTGTAGGGTTTAAAAAGTAACTGTCACCTATCTCATGTGTCTTACAGGATCATAATACTCCAAAGGATTTAGCATCCCTCTGGTCCTTGTAGCTTATTTGGATTGAGATCTCATTCTCATTCCCTTCGGTACACCTGCATGCATGTATTTTCAATGTATTTTAAAATATATAGAACACTTAGAATTTAGCATCATGCTATCTAGGCAACAAAACCGCTTTGTAGAGAGGATGGTCAGGATAGCAAAGCAAGGCCACCATCCTATGATAAATAATGGAACACTGAAGGTAATCTTGAAGTACTCTGAAGGTCCACTGTTGACCATATCCCAAGTAAATGGAAATTGGACTTGATAAACAACAGCTAAAGGAATTAAAATAACAAAAAAAAATACACCTACACATTAGCAAGGTCTAATTGAGCATGGAAAAATCCTATCATTTGTATCTGTTTGGCTTCTTCATCATGGAGGACCTCCATGGGATGGGACTCCCATACATTTCCCCAATCCCTATGAGTTTTTTGGAGCTAGCTCAAGCTATTCCTGCCTGGTTACACCCCACTCAGATTCTGGTAGACTCTTCTTGAACTGAAGCTCTGATCTCTCCCCACCTTTTCCCTCCCCTCCTCTCCTCTCCTGCTTCTCCCTTTCTTCCTGTTATCTCTGTCATGGGTTGTTTCAGTGTAAGCCCAAGGCTAGAACAAATTCCACCCTCACCTTACCTTTCTTCAGGAAAGCAATGCACAGTTTACTCTGGATGGGTCATTGCTCAATGTTAGTGAAACCTGGTGCTTTTTACCTGGACTGTTTTATTCCCATATCCACCCACTGCTGCCCATTGTCCCTGGTGCTTTTGAGACTTGTCATAGATGCACTTGGCTCCAGAATCTCCTGAAGCCCAAGTAATTCGTACATTAATGGCAGACTGGTGAGTTCATGGTTTGATGGGAGGCCTCCAGTCCATGAAGGGCTCTCACCTGCAGAAAGTGGCTTGGGTGGTTTCCTCCATAACAGTAGTTTCCGTGAAGATCACTTTTACCTTCATAAGTTTTGCTCCTTCTTTTAGCCCTTGGTGAAACACTGGTTAGGCTTGAAAAGCCTTCTCAGAACTCACAGAAAGTGTTCTGTTTTGTTTTTACCAGTTTTTTTTTTCTAGGAACTCTGAGAGCTCAAAACAAATCTTGCCACACTTGTTTTTTAGTAACTGTACAGAATTCATCAATTGTTTTTTCCTCTCCTCATCTACTGTGTGTTTTAGTACCTTAAGAATTTAATTTATATTCTGGACTTGATCATTTAGATCTTCAAAAGCCTCTCCTTACTGAAGAAAAAAATCATGTTTTATCATGGAACTCACCAGTCACTAAAGCTTAATAAAATATCTAAGTATCTGATTATTTCACTTAAAAAAAATTCTCGCCGGGCGGTGGTGGTACACGCCTTTAATCCCAGCACTCGGGAGGCAGAGACAGGAGGATCTCTGTGAGTTCGAGGCCAGCCTGGGCTACCAAGTAGGTTCCAGGAAAGGCGCAAAGCTACACAGAGAAACCCTGTCTCGAAAAACCAAAAAAAAAAAAAAAAAATTCTCCTGAGAACACAGTCCTGGTGAACTAGGAACTAAAGATCACTTTTGTAAAATTAGTTTCTTTATTGTTATTTTTACATCGGGTCATTATTTTGTACTATCTGACTCTTCCCATGGATTTTAAGTTTTTGAATTCCAGAAAAGGCTCTTAGCACAGGTCTAACTTTGACTCTCTTTTTCTTGAATCTTGCCAAGAAATCAACATCTCCATCTCATTTTCTCTTTTATTCAACTAATGTTAAGCAGGCTAGCAGAACATTCCTTTGCATTTATAATTGCTACCTTACAAAGGCAAGTCCTCACTGACTAGCCATCTTGGCATGATATGACTTTTTACTACAAACAGAAGTGGTTACGCTACCTCAGACCCAGCTTATGGATACTCTTTTCCCTTACTTTTCACTCTCAGGGACCAAAAATAATTGTTCTCAATCTTTAACCTTTCTTCGGTCAACTATGTTTTCATATAGAAGGCCCCACTCCTTAAGCAGGCATGTCTCTCCATATCATATAGAGGAAGATAGCCCCATTTGGATTTCCCCTGCAGACTACCCACCCAGACTCTTTCTCTGGATAGAAGATACAGCCATGGTTGTATCTCATCTCCCAAAACAAGGCCCATGTAACCCCTGATATAGCAAAAATGTATATAACCCGATACCGTATGAGGAGAGGGAATTATATCAAACTTTCTGCCATGGATGTCTACCCTTTAGAGATCAGCTTCAGGTGCATGTCTCAGCATCCCAACTCATCTTTGGTTCATGACCATATCCCTAATCATGTATCAAATGAATTGTGTGTACTTTTTTTCTCAGAAGAAGACACACATGACTATTCATCCTAAGAGAGAACTGATAATGGATCAACAAAACTAATCTACTCAAGTCCAGCTTGGTGAGTCAGTAAATTACTAGAGTTTTTTTTTTTATAGGCATCTAGGTGAGGGGTTACTTACAGGAGAAGGGATAAATAAAAAGCAACTGACCTACTGAAAAGCCCATCCAAGCACGGGTGATTTTAGGGAGCAAAGAGCCTTGTGCACACAGATAAGCTCTGGGGAAGCCAGGAGAGTTAAACACACAGCTTACCTCTTCATAGGAATAAGGTGCATAGCTGTTCTTCCTGGAACGCTAGGAATGATGCCCTTTTACAACCTGATGATACTTTGCTGTCTGATGAGACAAGCTCTGCCCTTATCTCCCAGAATTTATGTTACTTTACTTATCCAAGATCCTTTCCCCTAAATATTGAGCATTACTTTTAGACCATAAAACCCACCCCTATGAGTGAGATCACTTATGTTTTACAACAGCCTAAGTGACTTCTATGTTATCTTAGGGCCAGGCCAATCCCAACACCCACAGGTGTTATGTTTACCTCAGTCAAGCTCCCTGCACCCTAATTCTTAGCACTATCTCTGAGTCAATAGGACCCAATCTTGTAAAAGAAGCCAGATGTGCTTTGTAAAGAATCACAGTGTAAACATGTCTTAAATTGTCGTGTACTTGGGACTGAGTTAATTGTTATCTGACTACTTTTTTCAAAATTGTGCTGTGCTTAAATATGGCTAAAGTAAAATGATCTGGCCAGACTCTAGAAGTCCTGGTCCAGCACTAGTTACAAGAAAACCGGGCTGAGCTGAGTTTCATTCTTGTCTCTTCGTGGATCGTTTTCTCCCTGCCTGCTGTAAAGTCTTCAGGGACTCACCATAGCTGGAGCTCTCTGTACAACTTGCAAGCAGCTAAAAAGGTAGGAGGCTCTCCTCTAGGCAGCTCAGCTGGTCAGTCTCCTTCACCAGCAATTGGTTAGCTGCTCCTGTAACACTAGGTAGGGGCATTTGGGAAACACTTTGAGAACACTCAAGTTTGGGACTTTCCAGCCATGTGCAGTGTGTTTACCACTTGAGACTCAAGAACCTCTTCACAGGTCCTTGAGGGAATGTTTTACTTCAGAGGAAATTGCTAAAAACCACGCCTCAGCTACCAGAGTTCTTTGAAACTATGGGAAATATTTACATGGTGGAGGTGGAGGGTTATGTGTTTCATATATTAAAGGTAGCCAAGCTGATAATCCCGCAGAGTATAAAAGCATCTTTGCTTGGCCGGCCTTGGAAACCTTTCTAATTTTTGTGAGTAAATCTTCTCTGTGGGAACCCTCTTTGCTTCTCCAAACAACTAGAACACTTGCAGCATGGTTGCTTTGTTCTTCCCTCTCTACTCTCCCCAGAGTATAACTGTCTCCTCCTATCCCTCCCAGCTAGCTACTCCAGGGTTCAGTGATCTCATCTTCTCTGCCTTTTTCTTCCAGGACATTGACTTTCAACAGGATGAAGACTACAACCTGCTCACTTTTCATCATCATCTCCCTTCTCCAGCTGATGATTCTAGTGAATACTGAAGAGACCTTAGACTCCATCATGAAGAAGCTCAAGGAAGCTCTCAGCCGCCTAGGTAACTGAGGGGTAAGGGAACGCTGAGCTTAGTCAATGTTCACGCCTCCTATTCCTACATTATAATTTCATCTCTATCTTATTCCACGATCAAACCTCTATTTAATCAATTATAGCCCTAACTCCCTGTTCAGGACTTCCTTTATAATCATATCTTTTTTTGAACTCAAGGTTAAAAGCTCCATTTTCTTTGAAAATCAATAGGCCTAGGAGGGTGGCACCTGTAATTTATGAACACATTTTGAAAAGGCATAATATAAAGCTTTAAGTTAGTTCATTTTAATTTTTACTGCCATTATATGAGGTAAGCACAACTGTTATTTTGATGTCACATATGAAGACACTAAGTCTTAAAATGTAGTCATTAGCCTACTTGTGAAAACAGGGACTCCTCAAGACAGAGAATGACTGAGAAAGGGAGCTGTAGGAACAAGAGATTATGGCAATACCCCTTATTCTCTTACCTGCAGAGCATCCTCGCCCCACTGTGACGAAGAGTGTGTCCTGCACTACTGTCAAAGCTGCGGGAAAACTGGCTTCCTGTCCATCTGGTGAGTAACTCATAAGGGGAATTTGTGAGTAATTCTCGAAGCTCTCAGAAATCCTCAACCTCGAACATCTGTATCTTCTATTACATCAGGTCTTTGCTGCCGTGGGGCTGTGATGTAGTCCCAGGTGCCTAGACATTCTTTCCTGATTTTCATTTCTCTTAAGGATGCTACTGAGGGACTCTGGGTTTGTTCTTGTTACATATTCCTTCGTGACCACATATGACAGTCTACCTGGACTTCAATTGTGTGGTCATGGATATGGCCCTCTTTTCTTTCCCAATCTATTCCCTTGTAGTGGTGAAAGAGGAGCCAGCACAGAGGTAAATTTGCCATCAACTGAAAGACAGTAAAACTCCAAGTCTTTTCATTTAAATGATTTTTTTCTTGAAGATAATTCTCAAAAGTGATTTGCTTTTATGTCCCACAAAATGTAGCTATATGCATGAGCTTCCTAGGGAGAACAGTTAGGGACTCTCCATCTCTTATGGTCCAAGGTCTCTGATGTCTTTGTCTCACACAATCATGCAGGGATGATTGCTACTGGTTGCTCTTGTGGCTTTGCTTGTGGATCATGGAACGTCCAGAATGAAAACATTTGCCACTGCCTGTGTCCAATCATAGACTGGACTCTTGCTCGCTGTTGTGATCTGAGGAAATGAGGAAGCAGAGAATCCAGTTTTGAAATGACCATTATAATGAAACAGTGATCCCACCCAGGAAATCTGACTCACTGCTCTTGTGATAAATTCATACTACATAGTAATCCTGCTTCTTAAGTAATAAAGACAGATTTGCACTCATCTATGTTTATGTCTTCAGTGTTATTACTCCTGGCTTATGGTGCCTAATGCCGGAACACTTTCAGGCATGAAAGTGACTACAACTCACTGTATCTGAGATGCGTAGTCAGGAAAAATATGAAAAAAAAAGGTGACAATGGACCTCCCTCACCCAATTCTCCTACTCCCCCATTTTAATAAAAAGCATAAGTGTATTGGATGTATGAAACACAGAGAAGTAGAGTAGCATGCTTTTATGAGAACCAACATCTGCAACAGTGAGATTTGGAAGACTACAAAGTGTGGACAGATGGGGAAATTTAAAATAACTATGTTCTAACTTTTCAGCATGTATGAACACTCCTTCTAATTCAAGTGCCTGTGGTGACTAAAGGTGACTTCTTTCCTACTCACATGTCTCACATATATCAAAAGAACAGTAGAGTCCTCACCTGTCACTGACAATTACAATAATGCATTTTACTCGGGCATTAAAAATTTACAGAATTCCAAAGCAAAAAATAATTAAAATATTGATGATAATGTTAAGATAGTAAGCAAGTGATTGGGCATAAAGTATTCTGTAAGTTTGGGGGCTTCCAATTTTGAGCCTTCACAGGAGGATATAATTCATGTGTCAACTTTAGACTATCAAAATAATTTTAAATAATAAATAGTAGTATGATTATTGATACCTTAAAAAGAATTAAAGTAAATTGACTAAAACTACACTAAAAAATCTTCTCTTTCCATCTTTTAAATTATGGCAGTAGATTTCTCAAAGCTAAAAACCATGAAGAAACAACTTTTTATATCTGAAACTCACATAAAATAGCCAGACAGCTAGTGTATACTAGTAATCCAAGTGTGGAAGAGGCACAGACAGGCGGATTCCTTGGATTTACTGCCTAGCCAGAGTAACTGAATTGGCAAGCTTCAGGCAAAGTGAGAGACCAAGGTGGAGAGAACCTGAGGATAAGCCACAAATTGACTTCCGGCTTGCTCACATATGTACAGGCACACACACACACACACACACACACACACACACACACACACACACACTGAAGAGGGGATGGAGGAAGGGAAGGAGGGACATTGAGGGGGAGAGAGGGAGAAAGGCAGAGACCTGTAAGGATTAAGGGCCAGAACATAGATGTGGAATGAGAATTTTTCTCCAGGGTAAGTTAAGTTCTTGGGGCGGAGCTCCAGATAGAACAGCTTCCCCTGCATGAGATAAGGACACATGAGGTGCTTTAAAGTTACTTATGTTTTATATTGTGATATTAATAATACTAGGAGACCTTAGGGATAAACAATAAAGGAACAGTGAGAGGTGAATAATGATGTGTTTGTATATCAAGTTGACATGGGTCAATTGTCCTGGTTGGGGTTTTTGTCAACTTGACACAAGCTAGAGTTAAATTGAGGAGGAGGTGTGGCTCTCCCTTCGAATGGGGATACCTTACTGCTTAAATGATAACTAATTTAATTTATTTAAACACTGTGCAGGCCAAGCTCTCAGACTAAATTTGCAGTGAGATTAGAATTTCTTATTTGGTTCCCAGTATTTTTTTTTTTTTTACATTTACTTTGCTCCAGGGTCTGCTCTGTTCCCAATTTCTTGTATTGTGCTCCTGGTCAAGTGGCATGCTTGGAACTTGACCTGAAATAAAAATAGATAGATAGATAGATAGATAGATAGATAGATAGATAGATAAAAATCTTTCCAAAAGCAAGCATTTCAGTTACTCTCCAGTTTTTCTATCTTTTCAACATGTTGCTCAGTCCTCCAATCCTAGAACTACGCTTCCAAGCCATACTTGACAAAGAAGTCAGGATGCCACCAAACAGTGACATCCCCCAAAATGATCTGGGTCCTTTCTAGGTTTGTTTAAATATAACTTATTAATAATTGATGAGAGAGTGGAGTGAATGAGAGCTGAGAATGTGAACAAAATTTGTACCTGCCAGGAATAGGGAATTGAGACATTATGGAACCTTGTGCCAAACTTGTTAAGGGGGAATGCTGGGATCACATCCCAGATGTCTCAGTTGGCATCAGTCAGCTTCAATAAGAAATGTTTGTTCAAGCTGTCCCTTAATTCTCTACTTGAAATTCTGAACTCCAGAGAGGAAGTACAGCAAAGAAAAGCAGAAGTTTTGAGAGTAGAGCTAGTTCCTAGATGATAATCTGTGGGCACAACACCCAGGTTTTCACAAGTGACAGTAGATCATGGCCGTTCTGTTCAATAACACTGCCTTAAAGCTTCATGTCCCACTCTTTACTGGGGTTTCACATGGAAAAGGCAGAATAATAATGATGGAGTCCGACTGCAGAGGACTATGTCAATGTGTGTAACTTTCATGATAAGTATGTTGAGAAATGTACTATGAAAACATTAGCATTTGTCAGAATTCTTTTTCTTAACTCCCACAGGTTCCTGTTTAGTTTTATAATAAATATCAATTACCTAGCGGGAGAGAAGGGAGTCAACATCCATTACCATACACCTGTTTTTGAAACAACTTTGTTTAGGAGAATAAAACCTTTGAAGGTGAGTATAAGTAACCTTTGTGGTCTCAGGCAGTCTTGTACCTAAAAATGAAACAAAGTTTCAAGAGTCACCGTGGGTAGTTCAGCTGGTCAGAGTCAACAGCTGATTACTTCTCCTGTAACTTTGGGGGAGGGTGTGAATCTTGTAAGTTTCAGCTTTTCCAAACAAGTGAAGAGGGTTGACTTCCTCAGTCTCATGAACCTGACCTCTTCTTCTTTAGACAAGTGTCTTAATTCACAGGAAATTGCTATACAAGACATCCGGGCTGTCAAAATGTACTGAACGTGTTTTCCCCATTGAGGTGTGCTTGTATATATTAAGGGTGCCCAGGTCAGCCATCCCACAGTATATGAAAGCATCTCATCTGGTCAGGCCCTGGAACCACTCCTGAGCTTCTGGTGAGTCAGTCAGCTATTGGGAACCTTCTCCGCTTCTCTAAAGGGCTAAAACAGTTACGGTCTGGTGACTCCTGTTGCCTGCTCCTTTCTCTCTCCTGAATATTTCCTTTCCCTCACAGCCATGCCAGAGCTCAGTGATCTCATCTTCTCTGCCTTTTTCTTCCCATCTCAGGACAATGACTTTCAACAGGATGAAGACTACAATCTGCTCGCTTCTCATCATCATCTCCCTTCTCCAGCTGATGATCCCAGTGAATACTGAGACCTTAGATTCTCTCCTGGAGAAAAAGATCAAGGAACTGGGCTGTGGAGGTATGAGATGAGTAGGAGAAACCATAACCTAATCCTTGCTCGTGCTGACTGTTGGTAAAGCCTAAAATCCCTTGTACCCCACTCTAAGATCTCAACCCCTGTTCAGTCCATTTTATCCCTGCCTTCCCGACCAGGGATTTCTTCAGTACTCTACCCTTTTGAACCCTTAGGTAAGAGATCAATGTTCTTGATGATGATGAAGACAAGGAGCATAGGTCCTGTAATTTATGAACACACTATGAAACAGGTATAATACTAAGCTTTTAGGTAGTTTGTTTAATTTTCATAGCCACTTTAGGAGGTAAGAACACTTTACTTTCTACTACTTTCTCTTCACAAATGAACAAACTAAACCTTAAAAGTTAGTGAGTGGACTACTTATGGAAACAGTGAAATCACCAAGATAGAAGAGGACTTATAATGGAATGTGAGAAAGATCATGGGCAATATCACTTTTTTCCTCTTACTCAGGTGAGTGTACCTCCACTGTGACTAGGACTCTCTCCTGCACTAGTGTGACAGATAGAAGCAGACTAGCCTCCTGTCCTGCTGGTGAGTATCTCCTTGAGGACAATCTGTGAATAAGGTGTCCCTGTGTCCAAGCCATCAATTCCCTAATACTGCCTTCTCCTAACTCAGCTTTCTGTTTCCATGGAGCTGAGACATAGTGCCAGGTGCCTAGACATCCCTTTCTAGTTGTTCATTAAGGATGCTGCTGAAGGACTCTAGGGTTCTGCTCTTCCTATAACCTCTTCCTGCCTGCCTGCACATGCCCGCCCTTCTTGTCCCTTGATTGTCCAGTCATGGATATGGCCTTCCTTTATTTCCTAATCTATCCCATGTATTGGTGAGCAGGGGGCCAGAACAGGGGTGAAATTGCCATCTACTGAAAGACAGTGAAATCCACCTTCCAAGTCCTTCAATTTAAATCATTTTTGCATTTCATTTGCTTGAAGAGAATTCTGAAGTTTGAAGAGCTTTATGCTCTGCAAAACCTAGATCTAACTATGCACCTCCTAAGAAGAAAGGACAGTTAGGGACCTTCCATTTCTTGCAGTCTAAAGGCTTTTATGTCTCACATGACTATGCAGGGATGGCTGTCACTGGCTGTGCTTGTGGCTATGGCTGTGGATCATGGGATATCCGGAATGGAAATACTTGCCACTGTCAGTGTTCAGTCATAGACTGGACCACCGCCCGCTGCTGCCAACTGGCCTGAGAAGGAGGAGGCTGACAATCCAGTTTTGAAATGATGACTATAACCAAACTGCAATCTCAACATGGACACCTGTCTCATATCCCCTTAATGAATTCATATTACCCAGTAATCCTGCTTCTTGGAAAATAAAGACAAAATTTCACCTGCCTATGTTATGTCTTTAATGTTATTACCCCTAACTTGGGAAATCTCTCACTAGAAAATATTTTCAGTAACTCAGATTACATCTCAGTATGGCACGTGAGATTTGTGGTTAGGGAAGGATGGGAAAGGGACTGATTCTCCACATCTCCTATTCCCTCATTATTTAACAGAAAGTATTGAGTACATTGTTTGGCATGAAATATAGTAAATCAAATACCATGCTCTTGATGGAGCTCACCAGCTGGAACAGTGAACTCTAACCCATGTGCAGGAGAACTTTGCAAGATGCAGGCAGGCAAGAGTGAAAGACCCTAGCCTTTCAGGCTTACACCCCCAAGCCTCAGGAAAAGAGAAACTTCAAGCACCAGGAAATGAGAAACTAAAAATTTAGTTCCAAGGGCCACCTGACTCAGCCACTACAATATAACAATGTAAAAAGATTTCTGTTAAGAGATCTGCTCAACTGTGACTGGGATAGTTGCAAGTGTTCCAGGAAGGACCACTGTGACCTTTGTGTGTAAGCTCTACTCCCGCCCTGATACCCCCCTTGAGGTTTACGTAACTGTACCCCCTCTGCGATCACCCTGTGATCAGACCATGTTCTTGTAAAACGAAATTGTATGGGAATTGTAATCTTATGGCTTTTGTGGGTTTTTCCTTTAAAAGCCCTTATGGGGCTGCAGTAAGATGTGACTCTTGCTCTTTGGAGCAGAGTTTGCCCATCTCTACAGATATTTCTTTAATAAAATCCTTGTGCTGTTGCATCAACTGGACTGGAGTCTGGGTTCTTGGGGCGCCCACTTGAGACCCTAAATTCTGGGGTCCAACAATTGGAGGCCCCAGCGAGATTTTGGGGTGCCCCCGGACCCCCACTCAGCCAGTTGGAGGTGAAAGCAAGCTCGATCTATGTTTTATGTTGTTGTGTCCTTGTCTTTTGTCTGGTTGATTTGTCATTTGTATTCGGTGCCTGCAGAAGTGTGCAGGACTTGTGTCTGGGACTTGTGTGGGAGAGCAGACGTGCTCAAGGGTCCCTGGGTCCCCACTCTGGAGGTCCAGAGTGATCTGAAGAAGGAGATGAGTCTCTCCTTCCTTGGGGGAGCGAGGCTGTTCGCGGCCACTCCCATTTGAATTTGTGTTTTCGGTTTGGGCCTTTGTAGCCAAATCAACTACCGCGCGAACTGTGTCTGTCCATTTCATGTTTTATGTTATGTTTTATCTGTCTAATTCCCTCTACCCCACTTCCCCTTTATCTGCACACTCCCTCCTCCCCACCTTCAGGCGGCCAGCGCCCTGGCCAAGTCCCCCTGGCCGCTGCGCGCCACCTGAGCGCCGCGCTCCTGCGGCCAGGCGCACACTGAGCCACTGAGCGCGGGCCCCGGGTCCCGTTCATCTGCGCCCGGGGCCCCCGCTGCTGGAGCAGCCACCCCTGCCGCCAGGTGCCGGCGATGATGGGACTCCCGCTGGCGGGCGGGACTTGCGCTCTGGCTGGCGCTGCTCGTGGCGCCCTAGACTCGCCCCGACTGTCGGATGGATTCTCCTGGCGGGTCTCAAAGGGGCAGGTAGACGCCCACCAATTTGGCTAAGGTAAAAAGATTTTCACACTGTGACGTCACAGATTTTTTCCCCTCCGCTTGCTTCCTTGCTCTCTCTCTCTCCAGAGCACAGGCGGTGGCTGCACAGCTGCGGGGACCCAGGGTACCGCAGAAAGGGCTGGGCAGCCTGTGAACAACCGGGCAGAGCTGGCGGGGAGCCAGCAGGAGCCTCGAGGAGCTCAGAACGTGGGGGATGGTGGAGAACTAACTGCGCTTCCAGGGTCACAGCTGACAGATCTGTGGGCCCAGCCGGGGCATGGAATCTCCCATGCTGTTGGATGGGACTCCCAAGACCTGCCCTGGAGCTAAAACCTGATCAGGATCTGGCTCCAAGAACGGAATGTCACTCCCTATATGAGGTTAACCAACAGTTTCTTGTCTATGGTACAGTGCTGATGCAAATTTAGATTTCTAGATTACTGAGGGGAATCACAAGAAAAACTTTGATATGGAAGGTTATAAAAGGTCAGTAAACTGTTTATACCTGCAAATACTGAATTTGAAAGTTAATTCTGGTTGATTTTCATCTTAAAAATGGCTAATGATTCTGCCAACTGTTTATGTGTGTATGAACAGATATGTGACTTGGAAATGTAAGCAAGCTTTAACTGTATGTATGTACGCATGTATGTAACTTGGATCCAACTATATGTATGTATGCAAGTAATTATTGTTTTAAAAATATATATAACACCTAAGTACTTATGTCTTTACCAAATGTTCAACAACAAGTTTCTAGAAAATTTAAATAGATAACAACATATGTTTAAGATATTTGATAAATATTAAAGCTACAAATCAATGCTTTTATACACAGGAATATACCTTGCTCTGACAGCTAAACTTTGTAATTTAAGATTTACCCATGTAAAATGATAATGATTTTAAAGACATAAAAGGATCATAGGAAACAGCTGAGGTTTGCAAGTACATGGCAAGACTAAAGTTTCAAAAAGAGTCTGGTTGCAATGGTAGACCTTAGCAGTTTTAAAAATTGCCAGTGTCAGGTGATGATCACCGAAAGCACCAGCCATAATAAAAACAGACAGGCTATGTATATGCTGCCAAAGGTAGGGTCAAAGAAATCATCCAAGCCTCTAAATAGAAGAACCAAAAAGGTTATAAATAAATCCCAGATATTAAACTTTGGGATTGTTTGTACTCTGGAGCTTGGTTTCAGATTATGAGGATACCATGCTTTCTCCTTCTTAAAGTTAAAAAAAAAAGGTACTTTATTGTTATTACAGAAGATATTTGAGAGATCTTAATCCTTTAAGAACAGTTTTTATAGCTAAAAACCAATGACTTAAAAATGTTTCTCCTTACCCAAGGTATATTCAGGCTTAAAAATGTTGTTTAGCCTCCTTATATTTGCTAAGTTTGTTAAACTTAAGTAATTTGGATAAGCTGATACATATATATGTCTTATATTGATATTTTGTTTTGGCTTCTTTACTGAACCTGCATTTGATGCTAGAAGAGCTTCAACTTAAAAGCATTGTTTTTAATAGTCAGTCATGAGTAATCCAGTTCCTTTTTAATTGTAGTCAGGGTAAATAAGTACTGATGTAATATTACAGAGATAAGTTTACTCATTTACTCAGTCCCTTGCATATGTTTTCAGGGTTGAGATTAAAACAAGTAATTAGAAACAAAGTTTGTCTATTCAGACATCTGGATGGCCCTCATACTTCAGAGATCTGCAGAATATGGCATTTAAATGTTGATCTA
Organism: Peromyscus eremicus; assembly: GCF_949786415.1. Taxonomy (NCBI): domain Eukaryota; kingdom Metazoa; phylum Chordata; class Mammalia; order Rodentia; family Cricetidae; genus Peromyscus; species Peromyscus eremicus. Next base: position 45,999,089 of record NC_081428.1, on the reverse strand, counting down.
AAAGTTTATTATATCAGACAGGCTTCCAGATCCTAGCAGTGACCCAAGGTCTCCAAAGAAGATTATGTACGAGGCACCACAACGTCTCTGCCTGGATTATGACAACGCTGACCACAGGGCAAGATGCCCCAATGCAACGCCTGCTGCCAGGACCCAGCCCAGACTGTGGACAAGTAATAGGACACTGGAATTAAATGCACCTTTTGCTTGGTCGAGGTCAGTCTTCCGTGTCCCTGTTCCACAGGAAAAATACTCTGCCTTGTGGGCCTGGTGGCGGAAGAAGATTGATGCTGTTCTGACTGGTGCCTCCAACGTTATGGAGACCTGGGTAGGGATTGGTCCCTGTAATTTATGGGATTGGAAGCTTCTTGGTCTACACTCAGATATAGTTTATCCTTCTCAGATCTCTGACAGTACTGATGGCTAGGCTAGCTCTAACTTTGTCAGCATGGCAGCATCAGACAACCAGATCCTTCTGCAAGGCCATAGCCAGCTTGTTAGCTCACTTTTAAAAAAATGCTCTAAGATATAAAAGTTTAAATAAACCATAAAGATTCAGATATGAGTCTAAAATAAGATATGTTTCAGATTACTCTCCTGTTCTATGGTTCAGAGCTTAACATTTAGGAGTCCTGATGAGCTGGTAGAGCAATGACTACTTACTGTTCAGTCACAAGCCCAACATTTTGGATTTATTTTAGATGTCATCTAAATATGTCTAAATATAAACCTAAAAGTGCTTCTCACCAGGCCAAAAATCTCTGTCCAATTTATACCTGGCTTTCTGGACAGAAAAAAAAATGCCCAAATCTGTAGTTCTTGTTGGGACTCAAAGTATGACTCCACTTCTGCTGTTTTACAGATACCCATTACCTGCTTTGTCTACAATATGGATTTCAGTACAGATTGGTAATACTAATGTATCTAAAACTTTTATGTCATTTTGTAAGTAGGCCTCAAAGGATCAAAAGAGTCATAAAAACCTAGACCCACTTCACAGAGGTTAAAAGGACCCCAGATAAGTATTCCTAAAGATGGTATTTTTCCTCTCTCCTGGTCTTGGGACTACTGCTTTTCCCATTACTAAGGGTATGGACCTAAGGGTTCCAAATAAGTTCATAAATTTTAACTTCTCCTAGTTTAAATTTGTCTCAACAGATTTTTACTTGGCTGGCAGACACCTCCAAGTTTCAGTTGCTGACTCCACTGCTCCAGACGACCGTGGGCTCCGGACTTGCTAAAGGCTAACGTGGACCAGCCCAGCTAACATGATTCTTCTCTGTCCCTAGGGGGTCAGACAGCTACATGCTACTGACAAATGCCCCCTTGCCCAGTCTTTGACCAGCTTTTCAGCCTTTTTTGGGGAGGGGCCCTGATATCGGCACCCCAATGCCAGCTCGAAGCAGTTCCAGAAGAGAATACATCGTCCCATACTCCTTGTTCAGAAGAGGCTGAAATGCTGGGTCAAAAGAAAACTCATTGGCATAGAGACAAAATGGCTAACTATACGTGGACTATGCATGGCCATTACAGGCCATGAGTTCCTAAGTGTAATACCATAATTTTAAGATTAAAATTTGCCAAAAAGAAAATGGGGGAATGAAAGACCCTAGCCCTTCAGGCTTACACCCCCAAGCCTCAGGAAAAGAGAAACTTCAAGCATCAGGAAATGAGAAACTAAAAATCTAGTTCCAAGGGCCACCTGACTCAGCCACTACAATATAACAATGTAAAAAGATTTCTGTTAAGAGATCTGCTCAACTGTGACTGGGATAGTTGCAAGTGTTCCAGGAAGGACCACTGTGACCTTTGTGTGTAAGCTCCACTCCTGCCCTGATACTCCCCTTGAGGTTTACATAACTATAACCCCTCTGTGATCACCCTGTGATCAGACCATGTTCTTGTAAAACGAAATTGTATGGGAATTGTAATCTTATGGCTTTTGTGGGTTTTTCCTTTAAAAGCCCTTATGGGGCTGCAGTAAGATGTGACTCTTGCTCTTTGGAGCAGAGTTTGCCCATCTCTACAGATGTTTCTTTAATAAAATCCTTGTGCTGTTGCATCAACTGGACTGGAGTCTGGGTTCTTGGGGCGCCCACTTGAGACCCTAAACTTTGAGGTCCAACAAGAGGAAATGGAAAATAATTTCTAACCTTTTAGTACATACATGTACTCTTTCTTACTCAAGTACCCAAGATGACATTCATCAAGGTGACTTCCTTCCCTGTTGCTTTCTTTTGAATAACAGCATAAAGCCACATCTCTCACATGCCACTGCCAGAGTCTTACTATACATTTTCCTGGGTGTAAAAACTACAGAATTCCAAACAAAAAATAAGTTAAGCAAGTAAGTAACCCAAGGACTTGGAAGTGACAGTCTTTTAAGTTGATGGACTTGAATTTTTGGATTTCATGGTCCTGAATAAAACTATAATTCAGTTACAACTTTGGATTACCAAGAATAATTTTTCTTTTTATTTATTCTCTCATATGTTACATCCTGACCACAGTTTCCCCACCTCTTCTCCTCCCAGCCGCCCTCCCCCTACTTCCTCTCTCCCCCAGATCTACTTCTCTGTTTCACTCAGAAAAGGGTAGGCCTACTAGGGATATCGACCAAACACAGTACAACAAATTACAATAAGACCAGACATATGCCCTCATATGAAACTTGGATGAGGCAACCCAGTAAGAGGAAAAGGGTCCCAAATGCAGACAAAAGAGGCAGAGACAGCCCTTGCTTTCACTGATAGGGGGCCCATGAGAACACCGAGCTGCACAACTACAACATATATGCAAAGGGTGCAGTCAGACCCATGCAGGCACCCAGACTGTTGGTTCAGTCTTGTGAGCCCTTATGAGCCCTTCTTAGTGGATTCTGCGGGTTTTCTTGTGATGTCCTTGACTTCTCTCGCTCCTTCCTCCCCTTCTGCAGGATTAACCAAGCTCCACCTACTGTTTAGTGTGGGTCTCTGCATCCACTCCTATCTGTTGGTGGATGAAGACCCTCTGATGACAAGTATGCTAAGCTCTGGTCTATGAGTATAGCAGGGTATCATTAGTAATTTCATTTCCTTTTTTCTTGGTTGTGCTTTATTCTATGCTAAGTCTCTGGGTTATCCACTGTGGTTCCTGGCCCTCCATGCAGTGTCAGGCATGGGATCCCTCTTGTGGCATGGGTCTCAAGTTGGAACAGTCATTGGTTGGTCACTCCCACAATTTCTGTGATGCTTCTACCCCAGCACATCTTACAGGCAGGACTAATTACAGGTAGAAGGTTGTGCCTAGCTTGGTGTCCCAATCCCACCACTGGAAGCCTTGCCTGGTTACACAAGGTGGTCTGTTCAGACTCTGTATCCCTCATTACTATGAGGCTTCACTAGGGTCACCCTCATAGATTCCTGGGAGTTTTCATTGCACTAGGTTTCTACCTTGCCTCCCAAAATTCATCTCTCCTAGTACCCTCTCACCCCCCAACCACACCCCTCCTGTTCCCATTTGCACGTGTTCCCCAATCCACCAGAGAAATTTATTCTATTTCCCCTTCTCAGGGAGATCCATGTGTCCCCTCTTGAGCCCTCCTTTTTACTTAGCCTTCCTGGCTCTGTGCATTGTAGCATGGTTATCGTTTACAGCTAGCATCCACTTATAAGTGAGTACATACCATGTTTGTTCTTCTGGGTCAGATGGAACTCAGAATGATCTTTTTCTAGTTCCATCCATTACCCTGCAACTTTCATGATGTTATTTTTTTTTGAGAGCTGAGTAATAGTCCATTGTGCAAATATACATTTTCTTTATCTATTCATTGTTGAAGGACAACAAAATTGTTTCCAGTTTCTGGCTATTTTGAATAAAGCTGCTATAAACACAGTTGAGCAAGTGTCCTGTGGTAGGATGGAATGCCCTTTGGGTGTATGGTTATGAGTGGTATAGCTGGGTCTTGAGGTAGATCCATTCCAAATTTTCTGAGAAACTGCAATATTGATTTCCAAAGTGGCTGTATAAGTTTGCACTCCCACTAGCAATGGAGGAGTATTCCCCTTGCTCCACATCTAATCAGCATGAGCTGTCACTTATGTGTTTTTGACCTTAGCCGTTCGGTCAGGTATAAGATGGATTCATTTTGATTTTCATTTCCCTGATAGCTAAGGATGTTGAACATTTTTGTTGTCATTTTATCAAGACATGGTTTTTCTTTGTATCCCTGACTGTTCTGGTACTCACTCTATAGAATAGGCTGGCCTTGAACTCACAGATCTACCTGCCTTTGCCTCCCAAGTGCAGGGATTAAAAGCATGTGCTACCACATCCTTTAAGTGTTTCTTTGTCATGTGAGATTCCTTTGTTGAGAATTCCCTGTTTAGATCTGTATCCCATTTTTAATTGGATTATTTGGTTTGTTGATGTCTAGTTTCTTGAGTTCTTTATGGGAAAAGATATTCACCAATTTCAAAAATGATTTTAAAAAATAAATATTGAGGACCCAGGAGGAATTTAAATATATTCACCATCACTACAATAAGAATATTCTCTTTCTGTTTATTGGTTAATGACAATGTATTTCTCAATGCTAATAACCATAAAAAATAGAAATTCAATTAGATGCTGTGATATATCTATGAATATATAAAGTACTTATATCCTCCATTTAAAGATGCATTCATAGGTATACTGTATTGCTGCAGCCAGTACAGCTAAAGCCAAAACTCCATTCTCTCCAGCTGTCATAGATCACAGGTACTGCTGGCATGTTTGTTTGTTGGGAGAGGGGAGAGGCTGAACTTGTGACAGCCCACACCTCTAAGGAGCATCTATCCTCCCGACCTCTGAAGCTCTGTGCTACACTGTCAGTGATTCTGATGCATAGTAATCTTCTGGGACATCCCTGCTTCTCAGGGGGCTACACAGAAGCTTAGCTTTGTTTAGCACTGCAGCTTACCCTGCCAACTCTTCACAGCACCAGGTCCTATTTTCCCTACCTATTTTCTTTGCTGTCCCTCCCAACCATTCTTGACCAGTTACAATGTTAGTGTTTTCTTAAACCTTCACCTTTATTTTAAGAGGTAAGCAGTGTTAGATTTTCCATTTTACAGAAGAGGAAACTAGAATTTAAAGAAGTTACCTAATGTTGGGCTGGAGAGGTGGCTCAGAGGTTAAGAGCACTGGCTGCTGGTTGCTCTTCCAGAGGTCCTGAGTTCAATTCCCAGCAACCACATGATGGCTCACAACCATCTATAATATGAGATCTGGTGCCCCCTTCTGGCCTGCAGGCCTACATGCAGACAGAACACTGTATACATAATAAATAAATACATCTTAAAAAAAAATTTTGGTTTAAAAAAAAAAAAAAAAGAAGTTACCTAATGCATCCGGTGGCACACAGCTACCAAGTGTCTTGCTCTTGCAGTGACTGGTTAATATGAGCAGAAGAGTGACACAAGTTTTAAGCAAGGGTACTGGCCAATAAGGTTCCCTGTCACTTTTTTCCCCACTTACTTTATTTTGTGCCTATGGAGGGGGTATGCAAGAGCCATGGTGCATGTGTTAAAATCAGAGAACAACTTGCTAATTTGTTTCTCTCCTTCTACCATGTGGGTGTCAGAACTTGAACTTGGGTCACTGGGCTTGAAGCAAGCAATCTTATGCTCTGAGACATCTGACAGTCCCAATGGTTCCAATCTTAACACTTCAACTGTCCCACAGAAAGAGCCCTTATACAGCCTGTAACATCTCTTCCCTGTACTGTCTTCACTATTAAAGTAATTGAACAACCTGTTCCTCCAATGAATAACAATATGAAACTGAAGGGCTCTGCTTACCCCTTACTCTTGCTGTGTACCTAGGCTCTAGCTGCCATCTCCTCACTGCTTAGTATGCCAGGAGTTAGGAATAAAGCAGCCCATTCAGTAGGCAGGTAGTCTGGGCCACGAGATCAAACACACAAAAGCAGTATCTACATGCCTTGATGGAATGGGTATTAAGCCTGAAAACACATAATAAGTTCTAGGTGATCAGTTATTAGCCTAAGGAACAAATAACCCATTCCATCTATAAGGACCCTCGACTCAGCAAGATGTCATCCAATAACCAGCCTTTGTTCTTTCTAATCCAGGTTTTTTTTCTACCTCTTGGTGCCTTTGGCAGGCTTTTATGTCACTTTTTCTTAGGCAGGCTTTTTTTCTGAGTCTGTGTCCTTCCATTCCATGTCTCCACTAGTCACAATCCTCCATACACATTCACATGAACAAACTACCTACCAACTGAATACCTAATTTGCTTAGAGACAGGACCACATTAGCCAAGATATAAATGGAACCCAGGTCCAGAACTCTCCTTGGCCACCCGTTTTTTTTTAGATTTCTCTTTGTTTTGGGAGCTTCTGCTCTGCTTCCCAATAAATTATTGCACATGTGCTCTTTTCTTAGCTTTGCTCTTCATTTGAGATCAAGGACCACAAACTCAACTGCCACCTGGGAAACTTGTAGCAGACTGTCCCTAGTCTGAGAATTATGTTATTGGGTTGAATTACAACCCATACTCATGTGTATTCCTGTCTTTGTTTCTTAAGGGGTAATTAACACAAGACTCAAGGTTTAGTTTCATTTCCTTCCTTCTCCATTTATCTTCCCCACTAAATTTTTCCCTTTTATATCCATCCTTCCAAGCCTAATCTTACATTTTCTATGCTCTATCAGAATTGAAAACACCTAACAGGGTTTTTTTTTTATTATTATTTTATTTAAAGTAACTGAAAGGCTTTTCTTACAACCCAAGAGCTTTGACTTCCTCTTTCTTCCACCTCAATCCCTCACACTAAGCAGGGTATATCATCACTGGATGGTCCTGTGGCTATGTCTATAGATTATGAGACATCCTGGCATAACAACATGCTATTGCTAGTAGGATCCCACAGGATGGACTACTGCCCACTATTTCTGCTACTCTAAGTAAAGGATGCTGAGAGCAAACTCTATGAAGAAAGCCATAGAGTCATGACCTCAACAGGAAACTTCTACAAAGCAAAGCATGATGGTTCAACACATGGCCTTTTTGCCTGTGACACTCTACATCCCAAATAAAGACAATCGTGTGCCATCTCTCTGTGCTTGTACCTTAGTATTAGTCATTGAGCTGAGTCTTCTCTACCTACAAGGTATTTCCCCCTTTCCAGGATTCCAGCTAGTACTGAGAAGGTTATGCTATGGGGAAGATCAGGGAAACTGAAATCAACATCATGCCCTCAAGGCCATCTTATCATTTTATTCCTCTGCAATCATTGAGTTGCACTGTTCTAAGCTTTGTCCCTGGCATTTGAGGTACAGGGAATTACAACCATGTGTATACCCTAAAATAGTCTCTATTTTGCATATTCCTTAGACATAAAGAATGTATGCTTTGATTGCTCCAGAACAACCTGAATTCATTGTCTGTCCATCACCCTGATAACCACATTCTCTTTCAAATATGGATAATAGTGTCATTCAGGCCAGTGGATCAGGTAAAGATTGCCACTGAAAAGATAATTATTCTCACATATCTAGGAAAAGATGGCATTTCATGACAAACATCTAGGAGGGGTTCATGGGGTCAGCCAGGAGGCAGAGTGCAAAAGGGAAATATGGGCAATAGCTTATAATGTGGTTTCCATGTGAGAGCTCATGAGGCAGTATGAGGAGGTTTGGAGGTCGAGGTGATGGCTCAGGAGTGAATCATTTGCCACACAACCACGAATACCTGAGTTGAGATCCCCAGGACACATGTAAATGCTACTAGAATATGGCAGTCTGCTTGTAATTCCAGTGGTCAGAATGTGAAGACAGGGGATCCCTGAGGCAAGGTGGCTAGCTAGACTAACCAAATTGCAAACTCTGGATTCAGGTGCAGGGCAATCTAAGAAGTCATCTGACAACCACTTCTACCCTCAAATGCATGCATATGCAAGTCCTTACACATGCATGCACACAAACACATATGCATACATATGTACACATATGCATGCATACCACATGTTAAAAAAAAAGGTGGTTAAGGTTTGGCTAGCCTGAAATTTTTCAATGGGGTCTGGGATGTAAGAGCCCTCCTTGGTAGTCTGTTATTACCTGGCCTAGTAGTAGCTAGAACAGGTACAGATTAACCTAGAGTAAATCCAAGAGAGAAGATGGATGAGGTAATGGGCTACTGAAAAAAACTATGAAAGGAGAGTTGTTTCCTACACTTAGGAATTAGTTAGCAGCCCTTCCAGGATCAGCAATACCCCAATATCAAAACATGGGTAATTTACATACTCTTTCACAGGTCTTCAGGTTTCTTTGCATTTTATTCACCAAAGGAACTTGGTAAACAATTCTCTTTTAAACTCTCTTGATGTTCCAATTGGAAATTTCCTGTGCAGTGCCTCAGATTCTTTCTACTATGCTAGAGTCTCTGGCACAAGTGTAACATTCAGTTCTCATTGTGTGAGAATTTGTAGGGCAATTACTAGACATCTGGACAAAAGATAGGTACTAGCCGAACCTTTTAAAGGCTTCCATGCTTATGTCTGACTAATTCTCATATCAGATTACACTTACTGTAAAGCAGTCCTTCCATGGAGTATGAACAGTTTTCCCAACTATTCATTCAGAGCCTTGAACTGGACATCATACTAATATCAAAACACAGCCCCAGAAATTAACCTGTAACTTTGTGATACTCAGGAAAGAACTGAGGCAGCAGCCTCACAGAGGGCAACCTGAAGAGAAAGTGGCAAGTGTCTTTGTGCCTTTAGCATCAGTCCTAGGGAACAGTCCATGATCCCCATGGAATCATGAGCCAAGATGGGGCCTTCAACCGTTGATGTTTGTAGTTTACCCCCAAAACCTGGGAGATATATAATCTTTGTGTTGCCTCTAGCACCCAACACAAATGAACCATCACCTGCTTCAAGCTTGAAGCACCAGATGACCACTCCACCATGTGGGATCTGTAGCTGTTTGTGTTAGGCTGACTGGTTCTCACTGCTTTTCAAGAAGGAAGCATAAATCATCAAGGTTACAGAATCTCTTAGGCTGTCCCACACAATTCAAACAGCCTACTTCAATTATACAATAGGAAATCAACAATGGAAGAAAAGAGTCCTAGCTATTAGATGGGAGGAGGGAGAGAAATGAAATGAAATCACCATCTCTCCCCCCATGGGTCCAGTGTGAAATACTCTTGCAAATCTAATTATAGCTAGCATGGAAGGAGCCTCTGAAAGTCATATGGAAACCTACTACTGTGGAAGCTCCCTGAACTCTATCAGACTGATTATTTCTTTAAAGCACTGCTTTCTCTGTATTCAAACATGTTAGCTTTCACACTGAAATCTCGGAAATAACTCACTGACTCAGTGGTGAGAGAAGTACAAAATATCTGTTACTGGGAATAAGAAGTTTATTAGCTAGATTAAGGACAACTGCTTGCATCAGTAAACCTTTTAAATTACATGTGCGTGTTCTATATCATTTTAATAGCTGTTATGATTATTGGTAGTGGTAGATTCAGGTTTATTCATTTTCTTTAGGTTTTAAATTAGCATACAGAGTAATGAGCTTCATTATGACATTTCCCCACAGTCTTTGTTTTCCCTGATTTCCCCTCCCTACTCCCTTAACTAGGTTCCCTTCCTAGGACCAGTTTCCTGGTCCCCTTTACCCGCCCCCCCCCCCCAGTGGCCCCTCTTGGTTTTCTCATAACTAACCACCTATTCTTGTCTTATTTACCTTAAACCTCTCATAGACTCAGTGTTTACATTAAATGTTGGTTGAGTCTCCGCGTCATGAAATCTTCTGTGGTTTTGACTTAATTCTCCCAACTATTTGCCAACGAGTAGTTAAAATTTCCTTGTCTTGGAATTTGTGATAAGTAGGGATGGGCAGGAAAGGATTTACAGGAGGTGGATGCTGGTACTGAAGTGGGCGGAGACTGTGCTTAGATAAACATGTTTCTTCTCACCACAGGCTGAGAGCTGATTCTCACTGAGAAACATTATTACAAGTGAGGCCATAGCCTTCTGTAATTACGAGATATTAGAAGCTAACCATCACTAGCAAGAGCAATCACCCCAAAGATGACCAACCTAGGATACTCTTTCCTCTCTTCCCACACTTTCAACGACACAACCTAGAGAAACCCTCAAAGTCTTCTCAGGGAAAATGAGCACACCACAATGAGACACACAACTATATCTAACAAACAAAACAACCCAAAATAACTTTACAAAAGTAAATTTCCATTTTGGAACCAAAAGGTCTACAAAAGTAGGCTGGAACTTGCTTTCCAGACTTCAACAAGGCAAATGTGCCTTATGATAAAAATATTTAAGTAAGAGTTTCCTAGCATCATTTTCAGGACAGAATTGCATATCTTTTATTGTATGTAGATTATAAAAATCACAATTTGAAAGAGAAAATATCAATTGACACCAAAGCTGATTTAAATCAGATGTTAGGATTATCACGCTAGGGTTTTAAAGCAATCATCATAAAAATGTAAGAACCAGCAAGCTTCTACTGTCTTCCTAGCTCCTGGTACTGATAGATAAGGAGTCTCTGGATTCTAAGCTGCTGGCCCAAACTAATGCAATTACTCCAGATCCTGGCACTGGCAGGTAACAAGCTGCAGTGTTTATGATACTTTGGAAAACCAGCCAATACTTGCTCTTCACAGCTCTTCACCCACATTCTTGCAATAAAGAAGCAGTTCTTCATGAGCTCACACTAAGAAACATGAAGTCTCTGGAAGTTTACTGAGTTACCGTCATAATACATAGTTCTTCAAAAAATGGAAATTAAAGTTAAGATAAACAGTTGATATTTCTAGAATTGCATGAGTCACAGTATTCATTATACATTAACTCCAAACTCTGGTTTAACCTTATTCTCTTTCTGGAGGTCAGACATCATACAAATGATAATTATAGGTAACAATCTAGACTATTTGAATGTTCTAGTAGTCTCCTAACCATCACTGAACTCTGTCTTTAGCTGGTACTTATTTCTGCTGTAATAAGTGTCTTTGGGGCAACATAATTTTTTTTCTTTTATTGAAATTATAGGTGGTTGCTTTTACTTTACTTTTTGGTAAACATCTTTTGACCAGAAAGATTGGTTTGTAGAGACGAGGTGGTCACCTTTAACTGTCAACTTGCTACAACATAGAATTACATGGACGAGAATCCCAATGAGGGGCTGTCTACGTTGAGTTGGCCTGTGGACATGTCTAGATGGGATTGTATTAAATTTATATGTGAAGACCTAGTCCATTGTGGGTGGCAATACTCCCAAGGTAGGGTCTCTTGAACTATGGAATAGTAGTATGATCGGTTGAGTACAAGCAAGAAAGTGAGTATATTTATGCCTTCCTTTCTTGCTGCTCTTTACTGTGTATATGAAGTAACTATCTGTTCTAAGCTCTTGCATTGACTTCCCCATAATGATGGATTGAAACCTGAAATTGTAAGCAAAACAAAACTATTTCCTCTTCTAATACGCTTTTTTTGTTTTTGTTTTTGGTTTTGGTTTTGGTTTTGGTTTTGGTTTTTTTGAGACAGGGTTTCTCCGTGTAGATTTGGTGCCTAGATCTCGCTCTATAGTTCAGCCCCGCCTCAAACTCACAGAGATCCACCTGGCTCTGCCTCCCCAGTGCTAGGATTAAAGGCATGCACCACCACCCACACCCGGCTCTAATATGCTTTTTGTCCGGGTATTTTATAATAGTACGTATGTAGAACTAGAACAGATATGGGTAGTGTGGTAGTGGACTCAGTACTGTGATCAATCTGAATAACCATATGGCTTTCATGTCTTTGGACTTTTTGTGTATGCATTTGGAAAAGCAGTTGAATGCTGGAAGCAGAGCTTAATGGGCCATTTTTATAGGAGCTTGGAAGACTGCTGAGAGAATATGGTCAATACTCATTGTATGAAATTCCCCAAATTCTAATAATAATACAAAAAGAATGCTGAGAGAAACATTGCCAGTTAAGGCCCCGTTCAAGGGTTTTAGAGAGGAACAAAGAGTCTATCAGCGATAGGAATAGGAGCTGCTCATGCTGTATTTTGACTAGAGTCTGCATGCTGATCAAGCTGATCTGGGGCTGAACTGAAGCTATGGTCGTTAAAGGGATCAGCACCACTGAAGTGAATCATCATATGCTCCATGGGGACAATAGGGAAGTGTTTCCTCAGAATCAGGACACAGAAGCAGATACAGCTGTGGTCCACGGGGGTCAGGCTACATCTTGAGTCAGCAAGCAAGCAAGCATGGATCCATACATTTCTCTCTGCTCTTGACTATGGATATGACAAGACCAGCTATCTCAAGCTCCTGGTGCTGTAACTTCCCGGCAGTGATGGACTGTAGCCAGGAATTGTGAGCAAAAATAAACCCTTTCTTCCCCAGTTACTTTTTGTGGGGATATTTGATAAGAGTGACAGAAGTGAAGCAAGAGAGCACAGGGTGACCAGGACGATCTCTGAAGCACTGAGAAGAATATCAAAGAATCATTGCTTATGAGTATGGTTTCCTATAAGGCCATCAATTTAAAAGGACAAACAGCCGGGCTGTGGTGGCGCACGCCTTTAATCCCAGCACTCAGGAGGCAGAGCCAGGCGGATCTCTGTGAGTTCGAGGCCAGCCTGGGCTACCAAGTGAGTTCCAGGAAAGGCGCAAAGCTACACAGAGAAACCCTGTCTCAAAAAACCAATAATAATAATAATAATAATAATAATAATAATAATAATAATAAATAAAAGGACAAACAAAACACAGTTGCATTTTTTTGAACAAGGAAGATTAGTTACATGACCAGTGGCAACATCTGAGGAAATATGAGAAAAATCCTTTCTCCAAAGGTTCTTAGATTTCTCAGCTCAAACGCTACCATTACTTTAATATGGATAGGTTCAGAAACCAGAGGTTTTTAGTAAAGACACATATTCATCTTGAGCCTTATCAAACACTGCTACATACATAATAATAAAGGCAGTAGAATTCAAAAAGAGAGTATCAAAAAGGCAAGTTTTACTTATGTCACTATTTACTCTGGTCAGCCATGGAGTCAATGCCTGGAAAGGCAAAAGGAAAGGAGTCTAAGAACACATTTACATGAAGAGATTCCTGACAGAGGGAACCCTAGCTGAGGACTAGAGATTTGGAAGTATTTGCATGAAAAGAAAAGCAGATGGGTGCATTTACTGTTCTGAAGGCTGATGGAGACTGGCTATGCTTGATAATATACCTTTATGAAAGGGGTAAGACACTTCTACACCCAGCTGGTGGGGAGAGGCTTTAGTGGGTAGACAAAAGCATGGGCAATGTTTAAAGAAGCCTGTAAAGTTTCAAGGTAGCCTGGGGACAGATTAGAAAGAGGACTGACTAATGAGGGAGGGACTCAGGAAAGCTGAGTCTGTGCTCACCTCATGCACACAGGAAGAGGTTTAAAGTAGTGTTGCATCAGCAAGAATGATCAAATTTATTTCAAAGTTGTCATATAAATTCTCTTGTTCCCTGATGATCTTCCCATCAAAATGAGAGTAACAGAAACTGGTGATAAGTGGTCCACTTTTAGCTTTGAATTTCAAATCAACATCTTTGAATCTACAATTGGACAGTATTCCTGAGAGTGAAGGTTTATTTGGAAAAGATAGGGATTTTCTGTACTCTACAACATTGGCTTTACATAACAGGGATTTACTTTAAATCACAGGACAGCTAAGGTGTAGGACATGTTCTCTGGGAAGTCCTTAACCTCAGCAAAGAAAAGTCTCTTTATTCTACAAGACTGGAGATATTCAGAGGCTGTAGAACTATTTACAGAATCGACATGTATTACCAATAGGAGATGCAGACATATACTCATGCACTTTTCAGAGTCATAGAAGAAATGATAGCCATTTAAAGAAAATCCAGTAAAGAATGAATCTAAGAATGTCTACACTGGTGATCTGTTCTCAAACTGCTTTGCGGGGCATTTACCCACCAACCTCATAGTTCCCCAGAGTTTTCTTGGGTGCCAGCAGCAGGAAATATTAGATAGAAGGATTTAGATTGTGGAGATAAACAGATAGAAAATAAAGGATAGCCTCGAGAGGGCCTGGAACCTATTCCAACCAGCCCTGACTGTCTCTGACCCAGGGTATTTATAGAGACGCCAAGGGGTGGAACAAAAGACCTCCCCCCACCACATCCACGTGCAAACCATCTCAGACACCTGCACTCAGGCCCGTGGTCCTAATCATCCTCTCTATGCGGACCCGCTGGGTAAAGCCATGAGGAACCTGAAAATGGCCTCCAACACTGCTTGAGAATTTAGAAACTTGCCTGAAGTGGTACGGATGGGGAGAGTCAAATTAAGCCACTTTTTGTCCTAGGTCCAGCTGCACCTCTAACATGGGTCTCCATGGTAGCCATGTGATCCTGCTTTACTTGCTGAGACATAATTTGCCCATCAGTACTTTTTAGTGCTTTTTTATTTTTAGTGCTTTTTCTATTGTCCATTATCACCTTATTTTGTGAAACTATGCCTAATTTTCCATCTTCTAGACACCAAGGACTCCCTATAGACATGGAGTACGACCTCCACTCCATGTTTACAAGGAGGCAACTTGCAAGTGGAAACTCTGGAAGACATACATGCCAGTAAAATGATACCCTCACTCTTTAGACTGGCAGATATGGAGTGAACTGGAGGACCATAGCATGTTGGGACTTTACTAAGTACTAACCATACTGGGTACCACTGTGAACCCAAAGCATAGGTTAAGTATGTTCCAGTTTAGATGAATAGCTTTGCCTTGGGTGCCCAGAGGGGAAAAGGAAACTCTACTCAGCATTAACCACAAACATTTGTCTTTTCTATATGCAGCTACTTGGAGTTAACGCCATATGTAGAAGGATACAGAGAGTGTTTATCAATCACACAACTTTAAAACATGGATTCTAGCCTTCTCTGTTGTGAATAACATGATTAACTATGATTTAGGATATGACCAAAATTTTTCTGTCAAATATCTTCCATATAGTTTTTTTCTCATTAAAGAATCCAAAAGGTTGAGAGCCATATGATTGAATCAAAAGAATATCCATTCGATCTCCCAGAATGAAAGAGGAAACAAATTGTTTCTTGATTTGAATAGGAAATTCTCACCATTGGTTCATAAAGTAATTTAACATTTAATTTATGTAGATCTGACAAAATAAACTTTTCTCTTTCAAACCCAAACACTAAGGGCATTTAATCACATTGAAAATGTATGGCAATGGTTCTCAATTTGTAGGTCACAACCCCTTTGGCAAACCTCTGTCTCCAAAAACATTGACACTACAATTCATAACAGCAGCAAAACTATAGTTATGAAGTAGCAACAAAAATAATTTCATGGTTGGGGTTAACCACAACATGAGGAACTGTATTAAAGGGCCACAGCATTACAAAGGCTGAGAACCACTGGTGTGGAGGGTTCCCTCTGAAAATATCTGCTTTGTAATTTCACAGGTGTTTGGTGAAGTAGTCTGTGTCCAGGTCTCAAGAGAGTAGGCTGGCCCTTCAGGAGCGAATGAGATGAGTTAACATATCATCTGTTTGTATACGTGATACAACTGGGGGCTGGCTATGTGATGACAGAAAAGTCCCTGATCATTGTGACAAGATACTTGTAGAATCTGACCCTTTATCATCCAGAGGACCACAACAGAGGTTACAAGTTTCCTCTAAGTGTATTTCTAATCTGAGTCTCAACTAGCACCAACTATTTTGACTGAAATAGATGTGGACTGTTAAGATATAGGGTGAATTGTAACCAACTAGAATGCACACGTGCCTCTAAGCAATCTGAAAGATGACAGGGTTTGACATGAAACAGTATGCTGTCCCTGGCATAACCAATGAGGGCTTCTTTACAATCTGCCCTGCCGTTAACCATGCTCAAAGTTCCTTCATTTCAAAGATGGGTGTTCACTTAGAGCTTGACAGTATCACCTTTCAGACACATCATAGGGAAGCACCCTTGAAGAAGAGGGCCTGAACAGTCTCCTGGGCTCAAACATACTAACATGTGCTTGTAAATGTCAAAACTTATTCATATAAACCAATACATTATGTATCCTGACTTGTCAGGAATTTGGCTAAATAGGTTACTGTGACACTTGAGAAAGTAGGACAAAATATTGTTGTACCCCAAAGTTTAGGGTCTCAAGTGGGCGCCCCAAGAACCCAGACTCCAGTCCAGTTGATGCAACAGCACAAGGATTTTATTGGCTTCTGTACAGAAGGGCAAACTCTGCTCGTAAGAGCAAAAGTCGCCTCTTACTGCAGCCCCATAAGGGCTTTTAAAGGAAAAACCCATAAAATCCATAAGATTACAATTTTCATACAATTTCATGGCCTGATCACAGGGTGATCACAGAGGGGGTACAGTTACATAAACCTCAAGGGGGGTATCAGGGCGGGAGTGGAGCTTACACACAGGTCACAGTGGTCCTTCCTGGAACACCTGCAACTACCCCAGTCACAGCTGAGCACATCTCTTAACAGAAATCTTTTTACATTGTTATATTGTTACAGGGGTGATTGAGTAGTGGCTGAGTCAGGTGGCCCTTGGAACTAGTTTACTTTTTAGTTCCTTATTTCCTGGTGCTTGAAGTTTCTCTTTTCCTGAGGCTTGGGGGTGTAAGCCTGAAGGGCTAGGGTCTTTCAATATAAGTTCCTAACTAGCATCTGATTGCCTGCTTATATCTAGGGGTACCATAATAGCCATCATGTCCACTCATATTCAGCCTTTAGAGAATTGTTTGGGGAGCCACTCTCTCACATGAACAGACAGTAAAGGATTTCTACATGTGTAAAAAAGAAAACCAACTAGAGACACCTCAAAGGATTTTACTCAAAATAAAGCACCCATGATATGAGAACATTTCTATGAGAGAACTCAACAATAATGAAGTAGTACAAAATGTACTTGTATGTCCCTACATGCATGGAAATTCATGATGGGAAGGGACTGCATTTAGACTGTAATCAAGTGGGATTTTCCTTCTGTGTATCGGTTTCATTATGTGTTATAAACAGTGATGGTTAAAACACAGACACTTCTTAGAACAGTAGCATGATCTTGTCAAGCCTCTCTCTTCTCATACTCAAAGTAGGAAGAGTAAAATGCATATCCCACAGGGTGGATGAAAGAATTAAGTAGAGTTATAAGTGAATTTATACAAAGCATCAGATTAAGGCCATAGTTAATTGGCATATGTATATATGGCATATGCATATATATTTAACTCTGATTTTCTAAAGCATCAACTTAGGGTCTAGTACCTAGTAAGTGTTCCATATGGTCATTTATCTCACTAGAGTTGACATTTCAAAAACACTGCTTCATCATTGACATTAATCTCATTTTTGTCTACAGCAAATCACTTTTTCCCCTTAGTACAAACAGCAATGAATCTGGCAGAATAAGGCCTTTATTAAAACCAAAGAGACCAAGTGAGAAGACAGGAATTGTTCCAGGGATCTGCCCATGTATCATCTCCAAAGAGATAAAGAAGACATTTGTGGAGCATTAACTTATAGACCTAGAATTCTAAATTACATCGTCTATAAATCTCAGCTCCCCATGAGTGAGACTTACACCCAAGCATGAAAGCTAAAGAATTATGGTGTTATTTATCTGCTAAAGTCACGTGGATGGCAGAGATCCCAGAGTTGGCACTGACAAGCAAGGCTGCCGAAGAAGCACTGACCATTGTAAATCACTTCTGGGTATTCTATCTGGTGGCAATCTCTGCAGAATAATTCAGACAGGAGGTGAGAAATCCTCTGGGCAGTTAGTTTGGCTGGCTTTGCCTGGTGGTTATTTGCTCCCCGAGAAGAAAAGGGTGCAATCGGAGGATTACCCCTTGTTGATAGGTTTTTGTCTTTTTCTTTCCTCCTTCCTGAACTTAACACTAGGAGGAGGAGGAGTTTAAATGCGGGTTCTATAGTGCCAGAAGGACCTCAGAATTATGTGTTATGTTGGTTTAGTAACATTCTTTTCATTTGTGATTAAAATGTGCCATATGTTGAAGGGGGTGAAGTGTTGTCATTTAATCCCTTACTCCTTTAGGGAGAAACAAACGTTCTTGTGGTGCTAAGGTAAAACAGAAACAAGGCAAACACCGCAAAATGAAGATCAGACAAAATGAAGAGTACTCTAGCTCATCAAAGGAATGTCTAATCACTAAAGAAATGTCTCAGTGGAGAATAGAAAAAATATTTCCTTGAAAGTTCTAGACAAGCTGATAGCATATAACAATTCCCCGAAACTCCGAATAAAAGCGTGGTGCACACACAGTCAACGAGGACAGAGAAATTTTGAAGGGAACTGAAAATGTGCCAGCTATTTGCTACTTTAAAAGCTATCATCAAGGATATTTGTGAAATGTTTCACAATGGAAAGGACATGAACTCCAGTAGAGAAATTGACATGAGCACAGCCTTCCCTCCTAAGCACAGATCAAAGCTTGCAACTTCTGTTCCTACCATGTTAGGTCCTGCAATGGAAGAAGAAACAGTAAAATTTATTTTCTGAAAAGTTCTGGAAATCTTAATCAGATGAAACTATATAGTCAAAAGCGAATTCAAGTAAAAAAGCCATCGTTCAAATTCAGGTTTGAACCAGGAGTTAGTGATAGAATAACACGACAAGAGATCTGAGTTGTATCTTGTTATCAATTTATTTTTGGCTTTGAACAAGTTTCTTAGACCCCTTGGACTTCAAATCCCTGTGGAAGAAGAACAAAGGCTGGGAAGAACCATGAACAAACTCTAGAGATAATCTTAGTCTACCATGGGCGAGGCAGTCCCCTTTCCTCTCAATGTATCTTAAGATACACAAGTGCCTGTACATACCTTAAGATTCATGAGAAAGGTCACAGACGAAGAGGTGATACATAATAACATCCCTATACATGTTTAACAATTAAGAAGAAATGATTAACACTTCCGTAAACAAGTGCATAATAATGTCAAATGCAATGCTATGCTGTGATTCACACCAGTTGATCTATCATGTTTTGTTATTACTGACCTGTGTACTAGGATGCTTTTGGAGTGAGGATCAAATGGAGAAATAACTGCCTTGACAAAGGGGCCTTCAGCCTCACTGGTAACTAAATGCAAATTGTAATAGAATTTTTATTTATTGGATTGGCAAATAATCAAACAATAATAAAGAAGTTCTATCCCTCAACATTTCAGTATGGATGGCAGACGCATAAGACCTGCCCCAGCTAAGGAGCAACTGGCAGTTAATGGCTGCTAGGGAAGAGAAAGTCATTTTTCATCAGGGAATGTAGTCACTGGTAAGTTAGTTACTCATGATTCCGTAAATAATTCCACATCCATGTGTATGCAAGAACCCTAATTAAACTCAGTGGGTTATAAGTACGAGCATGATGTCCAGTTCTAGGCTCTGAATGAATAGTTGGGAAAACTTCAGACTCCATGGAAGGACTGCTTTACAGTAAGTGTCATCTGATATGAGAATTAGTCAGACATAAGCATGGAAGCCTTTAAAAGGTTCAGCTAGTACCTATCTTTTGCCCAGATGTCTAGTAATTGCCCTACAAATTCTCACACTATGAGAACTGAATGTTATACTTGTGCCAGAGACTCTACCATAGTAGAAAGGATCTGAGGCACTGCACAGGAAATTTCCAATTGGAACATCAAGAGAGTTTAAAAGAGAATTGTTTACCAAGTTCCTTTGGTGAATAAAATGCAAAGAAACCTGAAGACCTGTGAAAGAGTATGTAAATTACCCATGTTTTGATATTGGGGTATTGCTGATCCTGGAAGGGCTGCTAACTAATTCCTAGTTATGGGAAATAACTCTCCTTTCAGAGGTATTTTTTCAGTAGCCCATTACCTCATCCACCTTCTCTCTTGGACTTACTCTAGGTTATTCTCTACCTGTTCTAGCTACTACTAGGCCAGGTAATAATAGGCTACCAAGGAGGGCTCTTACATCCCAGACCCCACTGGAAAATTTCAGGCTTGCCAAACCTTAACCACCTTTTTTTTTTTTTTTACATGTGGTATGCATGCATATGTGTATATATGTATGCATATGTGTTTGTATGTATGCATGTGTATGGACTTGCATATGCATACATTTGGAGGGTAGAAGTACTTGCCAGATGACTTCTTTGATTGCTCTGAACCTGAATCCAGAGTTTGCAATTTGGTTAGGCTAGCTAGCCACCTTGCCTCAGGGATCCGCTGTCTTCACATCCTGACCACTGGCAGTACAAGTAGACTGCCATATTCTAGTAGCATTTACATGTGTCCTGGGGATCTCAACTCAGGTATTCGTGGTTGTGTGGCAAATGATTCACTCCTGAGCCATCACCTCGACCTCCAAACCTCCTCATACTGCCTCATGAGCTCTCACATGGAAACCACATTATAAGCTATTGCCCATATTTCCCTTTTGCACTCTGCCTCCTGGCTGACCCCATGAACCCCTCCTAGATGTTTGTCATGAAATGCCATCTTTTCCTAGATATGTGAGAATAATTACCTTTTCAGTGGCAATCTTTACCTGATCCACTAGCCTGAATGACACTATTATCCATAATTGAAAGAGAATGTGGTTATCAGGATGATGGAAAGACAATGAATTCAGGTTGTTCTGGAGCAATCAAAGCATACATGCCTTGATGTCTAAGGAATATTCAAAATAGAGACTATTTTAGGGTATACACATGGTTGTAATTCCCTGTACCTCAAATGCCAGGAACAAAGCTTAGAACAGTGCAACTCAATGATTGCAGATGAATAAAATGATAAGATGGCCTTGAGGGCATGATGTTGATTTCAGTTTCCCTGATCCTCCCCATAGCATAACCTTCTCAGTACTAGCTGGAATCCTGGAAAGGGGGAAATACCTTGTAGATAGAGAAGATTCAGCTCAAGGACTAATACTAAGGTACAAGCACAGAGAGATGGCACGATTGTCTTTATTTGGGAGGTAGAGTGTCACAGGCAAAAAGGTCATGTGTTGAACCATCATGCTTTGCTTTGTAGAAGTTTCCTGTTGAGGTCATGACTCTATGGCTTTCTTCATAGAGTTTGCTCTCAGCATCCTTTACTTAGAGTAGCAGAAATAGTGGGCAGTAGTCCATCCTATGGGATCCTACTAACAATAGCATGTTGTTATGCCAGGATGTCTCATAATCTATAGACATAGTCACAGGACTGTCCAGTGATGATGTACCCTGCCTAGTGTGAGGGATAGAGGTGGAAGAAAGAGGAAGTCAAAGCTCTTGGGTTGTAAGAAAAGCCTTTCAGTTACTTTAAACAACAATAATAAAACCTGTTAGGTGTTTTCAATTCTGATGGAGCATAGAAAATGTAAGATTAGAGCCGGGCAGTGGTGGCGCATGCCTTTAATCCCAGCACTTGGGAGGCAGAGGCAGGCATATCTTTGTGAGTTCTGAGGCCCGGCTGGTCTACAGAGAGAGATCCAGGAAAGGTGCAAAGCTACACAGAGAAATCCTGTCTCAATAAATCAAAAAAAAAGTGAGATTAGGCTTGGAAGGATGGATATTAAAGGAAAAAATTTAGTGGAAAAGATTAATGGAGAAGGAAGGAAATGAAATTAAATCTTGAGTCCTGTGTTAACCCCTTAAGAAACAAAAGACAGGAAGAGACCTGAGTATGGGTTGTAATTCAACCCAATAACTTAATTCTCAGACTAGGGACAGTCTGCTACAAGTTTCCCAGGTGGCAGTAGAGTTTGTGGTCCTTGATCTCAAATGAGGAGCAAAGCTAAGAAAAGAGCACATGTGCAATAATTTATTGGGAAGAAGAGCAGAAGCTCCCAAATCAAGGAGGAATCTAAAAAAACGGGTGGCCAAGGAGAGTTCTGGACCTGGGTTCCATTTATATCTTGGCTAATGTGGTCCTGTCTCTAAGCAAATTAGGTATTCAGTTGGTAGGAACCTGGTTTGTTCATTTGAATGTGTATGGAGTATTTTGACTAGTGGAGACATGGAATGGAAGGACACCGACTCAGAAAAAAAGCCTGCATAAAAAAAAGTGTGACATAAAAGCCTGCCAAAGGCACCAAGCGGTAGAAAGAACCTGGAAATAGAAAGAACAAAGGCTGGTTATTGGTTAACATCTTGGTGAGTCGGGGGTCCTTATAGATGGAATGGGTTATTTGTTCCTTAGGCTAATAACTGATCACCTAAAACTTATTATGTGTTTTCAGGTTTGATACCCATTCCATTGGGGCTTTTGTATGTTTTGTCTTGTGGCCCAGACTACCTACCTACTGAATGGGCTCCTTTATTCCTAACTCCTAGCATGCTAAGCAGTGAGGAGATGGCAGCCAGAGCCTAGATATACAGCATGAGTAGAGGGTAAGCAGAGCCCTTCAGCTTCTTATTGTTATTCATTGGAGGAACAGGATGTCCAATTACTTTAATAGTGAAGACAGTACAGGGAAGAGATGTTACAGGCTGTATAAGGGCTCTTTTTGGGGGACAGTTGAAGTGTTAAGATTGGAACCACTGGGGCTGTCAGATGTCTAGGAGCATAAGATTGCTTGCTTCAAGCCCAGTGACCCAAGTTCAAGTTCTGACACCCACATGGTAGAAGGAGAGAAACAAATTAGCAAGTTGTTCTCTGATTTTAACACATGCACCATGGCACTTGCATACCCCCTCCATAGGCACAAAATAAAGTAAGTGGGGAAAAAAGTGACAGGGAACCTTATTGGCCAGTACCCTTGCTTAAAACCTGCGTCACTCTTCTGCTCATATTAACCAGTCACTGCAAGAGCAAGACACTTGGTAGCTGTGTGCCACCGGATGCATTAGGTAACTTCTTTAAATTCTAGTTTCCTCTTCTGTAAAATGGAAAAACTAACACTGCTTACCTCTTAAGATAAAAGTGAAGAGTTAAGAAAACACTAACATTGTAACTGCTGAAGAATGGTTGGGAGGGACAGCAAAGAAAATAGGTAGGGAAAATAGGACCTGGTGCTGTGAGGAGTTGGCAGGGTAAGCTGCAGTGCTAAACAAAGCTAAGCTTCTTTGTAGACCCCTGAGAAGCAGGGATGCCCCAGAAGATTACTATGCATCAGAATCACTGACAGTGTAGCACAGAGCTTCAGAGGTCGGGAGGATAGATGCTCCTTAGAGGGGTGGGCTGTCACAAGTTCAGCCTCTCCCCTCTCCCAACAAACAAACACGCCAGTGGTACCTGCCATCTAAGACAGCGGGAGAGGATGGAGTTTTCCAAAAGTGCAAGAGACAGTTTCTAGCCAGTGTCCTTTGCTCTGGTTCTCTGCTTGTGCTGGTGGTGGTGGGGGGGCTATCTTCCTGCCCTTTTCTTTGCATCTCTCAATTTTCTTCTATCCATCTCCACTCGGTAGAAGCTGTCAAGTTTGAGAACATCTCTCATTATAAGCCCTTTAGTTATTGATTCAACAAGGAAAAGCAGTAAACATATGATATGATGAAAGATTATGGGTTGTCATCTGCTTGCCTAGCATGACATTGCTCTCAACTCATTCTCTCTATGGGAGATTAACAACAGTACACTTCCCACTTACAAACTGGAGGACTGCCATACCATGAGACATCATCTTACATGATCAGTCCAAGAAACGAGGGTCTTGGACAATTTTAAGCCTGGTTTTTCTTTCTTCACTTTTTAAACTGGCATATATTTATTGCATATAGTGATGAATTTTGTTATGGGCTTTGCATTCAAATATATTATATATTTTGATCATATTTGTCCCTACTCTAAAAAGTAGACATAGGCTTAAACCTGAATTTGTTTTTGTTGTTGTTTGCTTGCTTTAATTTTAAAGGCATACTCTCAGAAAGCCGAAGCAGATTTCTCTTATGGTCTGACTTAGGTGACCCTCTAGTCTGTGTAACTTCACCTTATACAGAGATGGTTAAGAAACAGAATATTTGGCCAAGAAAGGTGTGAATTCCATTACTGTGTCTAATATATATTTGTTCTCCTAGGCAGGATACCCTACAACACTGAAAGAAATCAGACTTTTGTTAAGACACAAGATAAGAAATTGGCCATACAGTCATCAGTTATGTTAACCTGACCTACAAAGTCTGACTTCTGCTTTTACTATTGCTAACTTCTGGCCTCCATCTTCATCTTCTATATTTTCTTTCTCAGAGGTACTGTCTATAAACAGATAGGATACTTGTTGATACCGTGGGACCCAAACATCTGTTAAAACAATATCTGCTGCCCTATGGTCAAGACTGGGGTAGAAGAAGAGGCGCAGAAAGTAAGAGAAGCAGCTGACCTGGACTCAGAAGTGGACTTGTACACTAATTAATTTGTTCATGCTGAGTAGGAAGTAAGAGGATAAGTGCAATGTATAGGAATGCAGACATGACCAGAGTGAAGTGAGCAAGGGTTAGAAATGAATTCAGAAGTATATTCAGGAGCCACAAAATACAGAATTTTGTTAGCCTTCATCAAATAAGTAGGACATAATTTTTCATATAACGTCACTAGAGCAGTGGTTCTCAACCTTCCCAATACGGCTACCCTTTAATATAGTTATTCATATTTGTGGTGACCCCAGCCATACAATTATTTCACTGCTAATTCATAACTGTAATTTTGCTCCTGATATGAAACTGATATGCAGGATATCTGATATGCGACTGCCAGAGGGGTCTTGACCCACAGGTTGAGAACAACTGCACTAGAGTTAGAATAATTCAGACAAGATAATGCATGGTCTATTTTATATTTTAAATACTAAAATGCTATAAATAAGAACATTGAATTATGATTGCAATGATTAACAGTATGCCAGTGAGTAGAACTTTTTAAAAACATTTTGATAAATAATTAACAAATTGACTGTTGCTATGGAGAGAACATTAAAGGACAAACTTAAATTCAAGGGCAACCTGTGATCAGACAATCGCCCCCTTGGCTTTCACACATGCATGCATCTCTGTGGAAAATTGAAGGGTAATCTGACAGCCTTTAGGTGTGCCTTTGGGGACAGTATGTTCTGGAGGTAGCTCTGAACACTTATGATGGCTAAGATAAGGGCTGACACTCTCAGTAACCCTGCTCTGCATTAAAACATACAAAACTGTTTAAGAAAGTTCTCTTTTCTCAGTAAAAGGTGTCTTTGTCCTATCTGTACCAGGGTGTCTATGTATCTATCTGCCCTTGGTCATTGCTCTTTTCTTCCAGAAACTCCAAGTTTTGGCTTTAGCTTCACTGGCTGCAGCAATACAGTATACCTATGAATGCATCTTTAAATGGAGGATATAAGTACTTTATATATTCATAGATATATCACAGCATCTAATTGAATTTCTACTTTTTTGGTTATTAGCATTGAGAAATACATTGTCATTAGTCAATAAACAGAAAGAGATATTCTTATTGTAGTGATGGTGAATATATTTAAATTCCTCTTGGGTTCTCAATATTTATTATTTAAAATAATTTTTGAAATTGGTGAAAATCTTTTCCCATAAAGAACTCAAGAAACTAGACATCAACAAACCAAATAATTCAATTAAAAATGGGATACAGATCTAGACAGGGAATTCTCAACAAAGGAATCTCACATGACAAAGAAACACTTAAAGGATGTGGTAGCACATGCTTTTAATCCCTGCACTTGGGAGGCAAAGGCAGTTGAATCTATGAGTTCAAGGCCAGCCTAGTGTATAGAGTGAGTTCCAGGACAGCCAGGGCTACAAAGAAAAAACGACAACATAAATGTTCAATATGCTTAGTTATCAGGGAAATGAAAATCAAAATGAATCCATCTTACACCTGACTGAATGGCTAAGGTCAAAAACACATAAGTGACAGCTCATGCTGATGAGATGTGGAGGAAAGGGGAATACTCCTCCATTGCTAGTGGGAGTGCAAACTTATACAGCCACTTTGGAAATCAATATTGCAGTTTCTCAGAAAATTTGGAATGGATCTACCTCAAGACCCAGCTATACCACTCATAACCATATACCCAAAGGGCATTCCATCCTACCACAGGACACTTGCTCACTATGTTTATAGCAGCTTTATTCAAAATAGCCAGAAACTGGAAACAATATTGTTGTCCTTCAACAAGGAATAGATAAAGAAAATGTATATTTGCACAATGGACTATTACTCAGCTCTCAAAAAAAAAAAATAACATCATAAAAGTTGCAGGCTAATGGATAAAACTAGAAAAAGATCATTCTGAGTTCCATCTGACCCAGAAGAACAAACATGGTACGTACTCACTTATAAGTGGATGCTAGCTGTAAACGATAACCATGCTACAATCCACAGAACCAGGGAGGCTAAGTAAAAAGGAGGGCTCAAGAGGGGACACATGGATCTCCCTGAGAAGGGGAAATAGAATAAATTTCTCTGGTGGATTGGGGAACCAGTGCGTATGGGAACAGGAGGGGTGTGGTTGGGGGGTGAGAGGGTACTAGGAGAGATAACTGAAATTGGGGGACTTTTGGGAGGCAAGGTAGAAACCTAGTGCAATGAAAACTCCCAGGAATCTATGAGGGTGACCCTAGTGAAGCCTCGTAGTAATGAGGGATACAGAGTCTGAACAGACCACCTTGTGTAACCAGGCAAGGCTTCCAATGGAGGGATTGGGACACCAAGCTAGGCACAACCTTCTACCTGCAATTAGTCCTGCCTGTAAGATGTGCTGGGGTAGAAGCATCACAGAAATTGTGGGAGTGACCAACCAATGACTGTTCCAACTTGAGACCCATGCCACAAGAGGGATTCCATGCCTGACACTGCATGGAGGGCCAGGAACCATAGTGGATAGCCCAGAAACTTAGCATAGAATAAAGCACAACCAGAAAAAAAAAAAAGGAAACGAAATGATTACTAATGATACCCTGCTATTCTCATAGACCAGAGCTTAGCATATTTGTCATCAGAGGGGCTTCATCCATCAACAGATAGGAGCAGATGCAGAGACCCACACTAAACATTAGGTGGAGCTTGGTTAATCCTGCAGAAGGGGAGGAAGAAGCCAGAGAAGTCAAGGACATCACAAGAAAACCCACAGAATCCACTAAGAAGGGCTCATAAGGGCTCACAAGACTGAACCAACAGTCTGGGTGCCTGCATGGGTCTGACTGCACCCTTTGCATATATGTTATAGTTGTCCAACTTGGTGTTCTCATGGGCCCCCTATCAGTGAAAGCAAGGGCTGTCTCTGCCTCTTTTGTCTGCATTTGGGACCCTTTTCCTCTTACTGGGTTGCCTCATCCAAGTTTCATATGAGGGCATATGTCTGGTCTTATTGTAATTTGTTGTACTGTGTTTGGTCGATATCCCTAGTAGGCCTACCCTTTTCTGAGTGAAACAGAGAAGTAGATCTGGGGGAGAGAAGTAGGGGTGCTGTGAGGAGAGGAGGTGGGAAAACTGTGGTCAGGATGTAATATATGAGTGAAGAATAAATAAAAAGAAAAATCATTCTTGGTAATCCAAAGTTGTAACTGAATTATAGTTTTATTCAGGACCATGAAGGCCGAAAATTCAAGTCCGTCAACTTAAAACACAGTCACGTCCAAGTCCTTGGGTTACTTACTTGCTTATTTTTTGTTTGGAATTCTGTAGTTTTTACACCCAGAAAAAAATGTATAGTAAGACTCAGTGACATGTGAGAGTTGTGGATTTATGTTATTATTCAAAAGAAAGTAACAGGGAAGGAAGTCACCTTGATGAATGCCATCTTGGGTACTTGAGTAAGAAAGAGTACATGTGTGTACTAAAAGGTTAGAAATTATTTTCCATTTCCTCTTGCCTACCTGCATCTTGCAAAGTTCTCCTACACATGGGTTAGAGTTCACTGTTCCAGCTGGTGAGCTCCATCAAGAGTATGGTATTTGATTTACTATATTTCATGCCAAACAATGTACTCAATACTTTCTGTTAAATAATGAGGGAATAGGAGAAGTAGTAAATCAGTCCCTTTCCCATCCTTCCCTAACCACAAATCTCACGTGCCATACTGAGATGTAATGTGAGGTGCTGAAAATGTTTTCTAGCGAGAGATTTCCCAAGTTAGGGTTAATAACATTAAAGACATAACATAGGCAGGTGAAATTTTGTCTTTATTTTCCAAGAAGCAGGATTACTGGGTAATATGAATTCATTAAGGGGACATGAGACAGGTGTCCAAGTTGAGATTGCAGTTTCGTTATAGTCATCATTTCAAAACTAGGTTGTCAGCCTCCTCCTTCTCAGGCCAGATGGCAGCAGCGGGCGGTGGTCCAGTCTATGACTGAACATTGACAGTGGCAAGTATTTCCATTCCGGATATCCCATGATCCACAGCCATAGCCACAAGCACAGCCAGTGACAGCCATCCCTGCATAGTCATGTGAGACATAAAAGCCTTTAGACTGAAAGAAATGGAAGGTCCCTAACTGTCCTTTCTTTGTAGGAGGTGCATAGGTAGATCTAGGTTTTGCAGAGCATAAAGCTCTTCAAACTTCAGAATTCTCTTCAAGCAAATGAAATGCAAAAATGATTTAAATTGAAGGACTTGGAAGGTGGATTTCACTGTCTTTCAGTAGATGGCAATTTCACCCCTGTTCTGGCCCCCTGCTCACCAATATATGGGATAGATTAGGAAATAAAGGAAGGCCATATCCATGACTGGACAATCAAGGGACAAGAAGGGCGGGCATGTGCAGGCAGGCAGGAAGAGGTTATAGGAAGAGCAGAACCCTAGAGTCCTTCAGCAGCATCCTTAATGAACAACTAGGAAGGGATGTCTAGGCACCTGACACTATGTCTCAGCTCCATGGAAACAGAAAGCTGAGTTAGGAGAAGGCAGTATTAGGGAATTGATGGCTTGGACACAGGGACACCTTATTCACAGATTGTCCTCAAGGAGATACTCACCAGCAGGACAGGAGGCTAGTCTGCCTCTAGCTGTCACAC
Source organism: Peromyscus eremicus (assembly GCF_949786415.1). Lineage (NCBI taxonomy): Eukaryota > Metazoa > Chordata > Mammalia > Rodentia > Cricetidae > Peromyscus > Peromyscus eremicus. Next base: position 45,970,084 of record NC_081428.1, on the reverse strand, counting down.
TAGTGCAGGAGAGAGTCCTAGTCACAGTGGAGGTACACTCACCTGAGTAAGAGGAAAAAAGTGATATTGCCCATGATCTTTCTCACATTCCATTATAAGTCCTCTTCTATCTTGGGGGTGTCACTGTTTCCATAAGTAGTCCACTCACTAACTTTTAAGATTTAGTTTCTTCATTTGTGAAGAGAAAGTAGTAGAAAGTAAAGTGTTCTTACCTCCTAACGTGGCTATGAAAATTAAACGAACTAACTAAAAGCTTAGTATTATACCTGTTTCATAGTGTGTTCATAAATTACAGGAGCTATGCTCCTTGTCTTCATCATCATCAAGAACATTGATCTCTTACCTAAGGGTTCAAAAGGGTAGAGTACTAAAGAAATCCCTGGTCGGGAAGGCAGGGTTGAAGTGGATTGAACAGGGGTTGAGATCTCAGAGTGGAGTACAAGGGATTTTAGGCTTTATCAACAGTCAGCATGAGCAAGGATTAGGTTATGGTTTCTCCTACTCATCTCATACCTCCACAGGTGAGAAGTTTCTTGATCTTTTTCTCCAGGAGAGAATCTAAGGTCTCCTCAGTATTCACTGGGATCATCAGTTGAAGAATGGAGATGATGATAAGAAGGGAGCAGATTGTAGTCTTCATTTTTGAAGGTCAGTGTCTGGAGGCTGGAAGAAAAAGCCAGAGAAGATGAGATTACTGAGCCCTGGAGTAGCTAGCTGGGAGGGATAGGAGGAGACAGTTATACTCTGGGGAGAGTAGAGAGGGAAGAACAAAGCAACCATGCTGCAAGTGTTCTAGTTGTTTGGAGAAGCAAAGAGGGTTCCCACAGAGAAGATTCACTCACAAAAATCAGTCAGGTTTCCAAGGCCGGCCAAGCAAGGATGCTTTTACACTCTTGTGGGATTGTTAGCCTGGCTACCCTTAATATATGAAACACACAACCCTCCACCTCCACCATGTAAATACTTCCCATAGTTTCAAAGAACTCCAGAAGCTGAGGCATAGTTTTTAGCAATTTCCCCTGAATTAAAACATTCCCTCAAGGACCTGTGGAGAGGTTCTTGAGTCTCAAGTGGTAAACACACTCACTGCACATGGCTGAAAAATCCCAAACTTGTGTGCTCTCAAAGTCTTTCCAAAATACCCCTACCTAGTGTTACAGGAGCAGCTAACCAATTGCTAGTGAAGGAGACTAACCAGTTGAGCTGCCTAGAGGAGAGCCTCCTACCTTTTTAGCTGCTTGCAAGTTGTACAGAGAGCTCCAGGCCCCACGTTGGGCACCAGCTATGGTGAGTCCCTGAAGACTTTACAGCAGGCAGGGAGAAAACGATCCACGAAGAGACAAGAATGAAACTCAGCTCAGCCCAATTTTCTTGTAACCAGTGATAGACCAGGACTTCTAGAATCTGGCCAGATCATTTTACTTTAGCCATATTTAAGCACAGCACAATTTTGAAAAAAATAGTCAGATAAAAATTAACTCAGTCCCAAGTACACAACAGTTTAAGACATGTTTACACTGTGACTCTTTACAAAGTACATCTGGCTTCTTTTACAAGAATGGGTCCTATTGACTCAGAGATAGCGGCCAAGATTTAGGGTCTAGGGAGTTTGACTGAGGTAAACATAACGCCTGTGGGTTTTGGGATTGGCCTGGCCCTAAGATAACATAGAAGTCACTTAGGCTGTTGTAAAACACAAGTGATCTCACTCATAGGGGTGGGTTTTATGGTCTAAAAGTAATGCTCAAGATTTAGGGGGAAAAGTCTTGAGTAAATAAAGCCAACAATTCTGTGAGATAAGGGCAGAGCTTGTCTCATCAGACAGCAAAGTAGCACCAGATTGTAAAATTACATCATTGCTAGTGTTCCAGGAAAAACAGCTATGCACCTCTTTCTTTTGAAGAGATAAGCTATGTGTTTTAACTTTCCTGACTTCCCCAGTGCTTATCTCCGGGCACAAGGCCCTTTGCTCTCTAAAATCACCCGTGCTTGGAAGGTCAGTTGCTTTTTATTCATCCCTTCTCCTGTAAGTAACCCCTCACCTAGATGTCTATAAAGAATTCCAGTAACTTAGCCGGGCGGTGGTGGCGCACGCCTTTAATCCCAGCACTTGGGAGGCAGAGCCAGGCGGATCTCTGTGAGTTCGAGGCCAGCCTGGGCTACCAAGTGAGTTCCAGGAAAGGCGCAAAGCTACACAGAGAAACCCTGTCTCGAAAAACCAAAAAAAAAAAAAAGAATTCCAGTAACTTACTGACTCACCAAGCTGGACTTGGGTAGATTAGTTTTGTTGATCCAATATCAGTTTTCTCTAAGGATGAATAGTCATGTGTGTCTTTCCTTTTGAGAAAAAAATTACAATTCATTTGATGCATGATCAAGGATATGTTCATGAACCAAAGATGAGTTGGAATGCTGAGAAATGCACCTGAAACTGATCTCTAAAAGGGTAGACATCCATGGCAGAAATCTTGATATAACTCCCTCTCCTCATATGGTATGGGGTTATATACTGGTGGTTGCATGGGCCTTGTTTTGGGAGATGAGATATACAATCATGGCTGTATCTTCTATCCAGAGAAAGAGTCTGGGTGGGTAGTCTGCAGGGGAAATCCAAATGGGGCTGTCTTCCTCTATATGATATGGAGTGACATGCCTGCTTGAGGAGTGGGGCCTTCCATATGAAAACATAGTTGACCCAAGAAAGGTTAAAGATTGAAAACAATTTTTTTGGTTCCTGAGAGTGAAAAGTAAGGGAAAAGAGTATCCATAAGCAGGGTCTGAGGTAGCATAACCACTTCCGTTTGTAGTAAAAAGTCGTATCATGCCAAGATGGCTAGTCAGTGAGGACTTGCCTTTGTAAGGTAGCAATTATAAACGCAAAGGAATGTTCTGCTAGCCTATAACCCACTACATGCTAGTAGGAATCGGGATGTGTTAGGAAGAAAAAAGGTTCAGGGAGTTGGAGGAAATAAGTGAGGGGAGTACGGGGTGAAAATGATCATTATATACATGTATAAAATTATCAAATAATACATAAAATGCTTTTGAAAAGGAGAGTATGATCTACTGTTAATATGTACATGTGAAGAGATGAGAAATTTCACATACTGCCACTGGGAGTTGCTGTGGGATGGTCTGTATGTCAAGTGTGTTGCTGATTGATCAGTAAATAAATCACTGATTGGCCAGTGGCCAGGCAGGAAGTATAGGCGGGACAAGGAGGAGAATAAATCTGGGAAGTGGAAGGCTGAGTCAGAGAGACACTGCCAGCCGCCACGACGAGAAACAGCATGTGAAGATGCTGGTAAGCCATGAGCTACTTGGCAAGATATAGATTTATAGAAATGGATTAATTTAAGATATAAAAACAGTTAGCAAGAAGCCTGCCACGGCCATACAGTTTGTAACCAATATAAGTCTCTGTGTTTACTTGGTCGGGTCTGAGCGGCTGTGGGACTGGTAAGTGAGAGAGATTTTCCCTGACCATGGGCCAGGCAGGAAAACTCCATCTACAGGGAGTGGAACAGATTCTACTTTTTCTAGACTGTAGAATTTTGACCACACAATTTTAAGATCTTTGAAAAGGATACAGCCCTTACACTACTAGTCTAATTTCCTTTAAACAAACAAGTGTCACAAAAACACATACAAGATTTCTTCTTTAGAACTAAGACAGTGTAAATATGAACCTAGATACTTTAATAAATTAATTAAATAAAATTAAAAACAGACATAAAGTTTATATAGCCATGGCCCAGGTATCAAGAGACGATTGAACACTAGGCTTATGCCCCATTATTAGAGGTTCTGCTTCTCTTACATTTTTCAAAATGTTCAAGTTTCAAATTTAAATATATTTGAAATACTTTAGGTGTTTCTATTAGTTGACTAAAAGTTAAATGTGCCCTCTAAATTACAGGAAATGAGAAACTTTGCCTCTTTAGATTTAGTTTTGTTTCAGTTTTGAGAAATGGGTTACAAGGTAAGCAACTGGAAAGAAATTATTACAACTAATTATACTTTTTTTTTCTCATTTTTCCTTTTGTTCAGAATCACCACAAAAAATGCCCTCTATAGTCAATATGAAGATTAAACAGTATCTACTCAAAATGTTAGAAATAGCATGACATTTGAAAGTTGTTGGCATATACATATTGAAAGTAATCTTAGAATTTTAATTAGGAATGCTAAGAAACCAGGCATAGAGGCTCAGGAGGTTGAGATACAAAATGCAGGTTCAAGGCCAGCCTGAGCTTCATAGTGAACTCCAGGCCAGTCTGTCTCAAAACCAACCAACCAACCAACCAACCAAATATACAAACAAAAATTAAACATTAAAAAATGCTAATAAGCTGCCCCACATGTGAACCATAACAGAAATGATCTTTGATGACAAGCTGATACCAATGATGTTTACAAGGCCAGTAAGTTATAAGATACCATCACCTGGCCTTGATTTGACATCATTCAATGACCTAAAAAAAAAAAAAAAAAAAAAAAAAAAAAAGTAAATTACCTTGTACCTACTAAAGATTATGAAAAAGGGTTGGTGTTTCTTTTTTCTCCCCTCCCTCCGTTTCTCCCTTCCTCCCTGTATTTCTGCATTTTCTTTTGCTATGATAAAACACTATGGCCCAACATAACTTAAGAAACTTATTTTAGCTTATAGTTTCAGAAGTACAAAGTTTCATATGGTGGGGAGGCATGGCAACAAGAGGCAGGAATGAGAAATGGAGAGATCACATCAGGAAGCAGAGAACTGGAAGTAGGTGACACTATATACACACATACAAACACATTCTCCAATCCAGTCCCCTGTTTATATTTTCCCAGCAAGGCCACACTCTCTACACTCTGCAAACAGCATTACCAACTAGGGAAGTTTCTTTAAATGCCTGAGCCTCAGAGGAACATTTCTCATTCAAACCACCACTCTCCACCCCCACCCCCCAGCCCCGGCCCCTTTCTCTCTGTGATACTGACAATCAAACCTAGGTTCCTACATATTCAAGCCAAGTCTACTACTAGGTTATACCTCCAGGCTTGACTTGATAGTTTTGAAAGAATAGTGTCTCCACGATTCTCCTCTCTTCCTTCCCCCTAGTTAGGCCCCTTTCTTCTGAAGCCTTTCTAGCCTTCTCCTAACCTGCCCCACCATTCCAGTCTGTGCTTCTTGAGAGCTCACCAAGATTGGATAACCACTACAATGTGTTAATCATCATTTATCCATCACATCTCAAAGTGTCAGTCCTTTTTTTTTTATAGAGCCCAGAAGTGTCATGCTGATCTTTCTACATATTAAAACATGCTAATAAGAGCTAATTAATAAAAAAAATGAAAAGCATGTGTAAAACTGCATTCAGGAATTCATCCTAATTTAGAGTGTACCTATTGCTTTTTTATGTGCATACAAAAATTGAACCTTCATACAGTAATTACAACTCTTTGATGTAATTAATCTTCATTGTTAACTAGGCTGGGTTTAGAATCAGTATAAATACCTTTTTAGGTTGTCTATTATAACGGTATTTCCAGGAAGGTTTTATTGAGAAAAGAAGACCCATTCTGAATAAGGGCAGCACTATTCTATGGGCTGGGGTCCCAGACTGTATAAAAAGGTGAGCTGAGCACATTGCTCTCTCTATGCTTCCTGACTGGATGGAATGTTACCAGTCACCGCACATTTCTACTTCCATGTCTTCCTTGCTGTGACAGAATGTGTCCCTCAACCTTTCAGCCAAAATAAACCCTTCAATCCTTAACCTGCTTTGTTTAGTATTTATAATAGCAACAAGAAAAGTAATTAACAGGAGGTCTGATGGGTGTGAAAGGGAGTAAGTAGAGTTTTATAAGAAAATGCCTGGAGATTAAGCTTTGATCAGGAGTTGGAAGTTTTCTAAGATTTTAGCTGGTAATGAGTTGTGACTATTACTGTACACTAATGTACTTTAAAAATATTATCTGCTCATATGTGAGAGTTCCTTACCTGTCTACCATGTGTTTGTATCTACTATATAAGGTTTATAGATCCTCTCACTTAACTGTGTACAGAAAGGCTTGCTTCAGAGCCTTTGTCAACCAAGAGGTGCTTTCTAGTCTACGACCCTGAATTAAAATTATTTATATGATACAAATAAAATTTTTTTTTCTTATCTGGCCGCAGCTTTATAGCTTCATCAGTGTCTGCATTCTAACTCTAGTTCTTCAACCAATACTGAGAAAGTCTCTTTTCCTCTGTAAACTAATTTCTTCTTCTGTAAAATGGGGATAATTATTTCACTTTACAAATATGCTGTATGGGCCAAATTAGAATATGCAGGTAATGCTTAAATTTAACATATTTTACATCTTTGTCTGAGCATGGTAGATAGAAAGAAGCATAAAAACGTGGTTTCATACAACTTCTCCATATTCCCAAATGACCCAGTTATTTCTGGTCACCAAGGTGGTCTGATTGTTCCAAGCACCTCTGAAGTGTGGCTATCACCACCTAGAGACTACACAATCCCTCTCATGCTAAACTACAATGCCCCCCCCCTCCAAGGGTTCTCCTTTCTTATCTGCTATGGGTAACTGCTGCTTCCTGTTACTCTCTCTCTCCTCTTCTCATGGTTTGAACTCTTTCCTTTCAGGCACTAACCTGGTTGGAGACACTTTCATTCAAGCCCAGCTGCCTGCTGCAGGAAAGAAGCTACCAAATATTCTTCACAGAATAGAAGTTTCAGAATCCATTTTGAAAGCAGTCTTCTAAGTGACACTTCTTTGTTTCTTCCCTCATCTGCCAGGAGAATCCACATCTATAATCTTTCCTTGGTTTCTATTTTGTTTTGTGAACCATCCTGCTTACATATATTTTAACTAAAACTGGAAGTTAGACTCCAACTTTTTTCCTGTATACCAAATGTATGCCATTGCTTTTCTATTGATTGGGGTTAAGACAGAATGAAATGCACAGATTAGCAATCTCCAATTCAGGATACAATTCAGGATCACATATTATATAAGAAGGCTTCAATCAAATATTTGAGTAAAAAAACTATGTATCTTTGAAAATGAGGTTTATGACTAAAATTATTGGGGTAAATGTTTTCTTGTTTTGATATGGAGACTTTGGGGAGCATAAAAGTAGTTTTTAAAAACCGTTTTCCTGAGCACTGAGAACAATAGGTTTACAGTATGGAAGCTTGTCTTGCCATTACTTGCTGTGACCTTTTCTGAGGGTTGGTTCCCAGTTTTTGAGCCTCAGTTTCCTTTCTAAGAATGGATCAAATAACACCTAACTTGAGTGAAGTGTTATGAGAGCAACATGGTATTTTTTTAAAGTAAATTGCAAATACCCAATGTTTAAAAGTTTGTCCATCCTTATAAAGAACAAATACTTACGACATAATAATAATGCTATCAGACTCACATTTTCAAGTTGCCAATGACTGTTGAGGAGTATTAAAATTTACACAATTTTATTTCATTCAGGAAGCTAAGAATGAGTTGGGCAGTGGTGGAGCATACCTTTAATCCCAGCATTCAGGAGGCAGAGCCAGGCAGATCTCTGTGAGTTCCAGGGCTGGGCTACAGACTGAGTTCCAGGAAAAGTGCAAAGCTACACAGAGAAACCCTGTCTCGAAAAACCAAAAAAAAAAAAAAAAAAAAAAAAAAAAAAGGCTAAGAATGAATACTTCCTGTCAACCACTCAGTGAGTTTTCCTTGAATGTTTCTTTCCAACCTTTCTAGGTATTTTAGTATCTTCATTGTTCCTTGATGGTATTAAGGGTTGAATCCAGGACCTTGTGCATGCTAGGAAGACATTTACAACCGAGCTCTATCCTCAACCTCCTCCTAAGTTTTACTTTGAGACAGTCTAAATTGCCCTGGCTGTCCTTCAACTCAATCTGTAGCTCAGGCAGACCTTGAGTATGTGGTCTTCTCGTCTCAATCTCCCAAGCAGCTGTCATTAAAGAGCTAAGCCACTCCACTCAGCATGAATACTTCTGATACTACCTCTACAGATTCAAGGCTGGGCCCAGGATGCAGATGGCATGTGCAATTGCTAAGCATTGTAGTCTTGTCTCTGCAAAGCTGCTATCCAGAGAATAGTTCAAATACTGACCTGAAGGTGTTTTGTGATGCAGTAGTGTAGCAGATATCATGGGTTTTAGAGTTAGACTGACCTAGTTAGGTTCAGCTTTTGGATAAGTTCCCTTTAGGTTCATTTCTTTGTTGGACAGCAATTTCCACCTTTCAGAATGTTTGGAGGTCTAAATAAGACAGGTAATAGTTATATAGCAATTCTGGAACACAGGTGAAAAGGTACTCCCGTTTCTTCATTGTCTGTAATGCTCTCTTTAAGCATCTCTTTGCCTTCCACCATTTAGGTTGATGCTGAGCTATGTCCAGCAACTATGCTTCAGCATGAGAGTCGTGGGGGCTCTAAAATTGAAGGCTGCAGTCTTACAGTTGGAAGGATCCTGCTGTAGAGTACTTTCCCCTGATATGATGCTAATTGCTTGGTCATATGGTATACAGAAATGAGAATTCAAATCTGTCATGATGAATGCCCGCATATTGAATATGCACCTATTTATCACAGAATAGCAAAGACAATTTCTCCCAGAAAGAAATGTTTCTGATTTACATATATGTGGCTGATGCATAATGTGGGTTTTATAAATCACTGTGTCATCACCACCAAAAAATGCCCTCTAGCCATATTACAAAGAACCCATGACAAGGGGCCTATCAAATGGAAAGAAAAGGCCATAAAACCATCAGTTCATTTGACATAAAACTGATATACAATGTGATGGTGCTTCAAGAAGAACCTGGGACCCCATTCATCAAACAGGCTGCTCCACACTAGGTTCTGAGCTGTGTGTTAATGAAATCGTCACAGTCGACTCAAAATGTAGATTGCAGTCCCCAATCTGCAAAGGAGACTACATACCAGCAAATGTTCCTGTTGGAAATGCTTCACCAGCTAATGAACTTTCCCAGGGGAAAGCCATAAAAAGATAGATGTCACATTGCCTATTGGATATGGTGTCCTCACATGTAAAACATGAGGCTAGAGATCTGGTTTTAAGTGTCGATACCATTCATCTGGCGGGCCTACTGAAGGAGTATAGGAGTTGGGGAAATCCATCTCATAGGTAGGACCTGGGAATCTTTAGCTTTACAAAGAATCCTGGGCAATGCTGATGTTCCCCATGGTTTAGTTTTTCTACTAAAAGTATCATTCCAGAACCAACAGCATTACCATTAGGAACTCATTAGAAATTCAGAATCTTAGCTCTCACCTAAGTACTGAATCAGAGTTCAAATTTTAACAAGATGCCCAGTGATTCGATACAGTTCCAGCAATATTAGGAGTTTATCTCATGGGCTTGGCTCTGTGTTAGCATCTCTTTGGGATCTCTGAAATACCTTAATGCCTCAGCTGTAACATTAATTAAATAGAACCCAAGCAAAGGGGATCTTTGTTGTTGGAATGTTTGCTCTAATCTCCTCTTGTGACTCCAATGTGTTAGTGGGACCTTTGTCACTATGACAAAATACTTGATAAAAGGAAGGAATTCTTTAATTTGGCCCTCATGGTTAGTTTTAGATGTTTTAGTCTATAGTCCTTCCCTCCATGCCCTGAGTCCACGATGCAGTGGGAACATGTGGCAGATGTTATTAACTTCCTAGTGGATAGGAGACTGAAAGTATCCATAAAAACAAACAAACAAACAAACAAAAAAAAAAAAACCTGGTCCCTAGGACATGCCCACAATGACTTCCTCTAGCTAGCCCCCAAACACTACTATCACCTTCCTAAATATAACCACCAATTATGCACCAAGTTTTCAACAAAGGAGCCTGTTGGAGACTTTGCCGTCTACAAACAACAAATATGTAGCCAGGCTTGAGACCAACTAGCTTAGAACTTCATTAAGCCTTTAAACTTGAAGCCTCTGCTGGCGTCTCCATAGCATAATGATGGGAATCTGTACAGTGAAAAATGGGACTTCAATCAGCCACAGAAAGAAGGGAGTCCTATTATATTCTCTGATGTCAGTGCTAGGGCTATGGTATCAAGTGTTGGAGCTCATGAACTGATGAAGGTTTTTTGGATGACAGGATCCCAAAGCAGATTATAGGATCCTCTCTCCTCTTTCTTTCTCCATCTTCCTCTTCCTCTCCAGTTTCTCTCCTTCATCCTTCCTTTCCTACACTCCCTATTTACCTCTTCCCCTCTCCCAGGACATGCCACCATCTAGCATCCTCACCAGAAATAAAGCAATGCAGGTGCCATACCTTTGAATTTCCCAAACTGTGAGCTAAACAAATACTTATTGTTTTTGCAGAAGACCCAGGTTCCATTCATTGTACCTACAATCACCTGTAAATCCAGTTCCACAGGATCTGACACCCTTCTCTGACACCCAGAGGCACTCAGATGGTGCACATGTGCACACACATATACATAAAATAAAAATTCAAACCTAGACTTACCCAAGAAAATCAAACTCTATTACACCTTTTAGCTTCCAAAATTTAATCTACACTAGAACATATTCCGATATGCCTTCATATAAATACATTACCACGATGGCTGTCTAGGACTAGGACTTTCTAGTCTACATAGCCAGTAACTGAAGACTACCTACTCAAGAAAATCATGTTCATTTATTGTTTTTAATTTGGCTATAAACCAAAAGCAGTACTAAGCTACTCCAATTATAGAATCCTTATCTGAAAGGTTAATACTTATTTAGGAATATCTTACAAATGTAGGGCATTCTTGACTAATATAAAAACCAAACCTGTATTCTTGAACCACAGAGCTAGATTCACCTTTTTTTTTTTTTTTTTGGTTTTTTCGAGACAGGGTTTCTCTGTGTAGCTTTGCGCCTTTCCTGGAACTCACTTGGTAGCCCAGGCTGGCCTTGAACTCACAGAGATCCGCCTGCCTCTGCCTCCCGAGTGCTGGGATTAAAGGCGTGCGCCACCACCGCCCGGCCTAGATTCACTTTTTTAAGCTGGGAAAGATTAAAGAATGAAAAAAAGGAGTAGTTGTGGGGTGTTCTGTATGGCAAATGTGTTGCTAATTAGTCAATAAATAAAACACTGATTGGTCATTGGCTAGGCAGGAAGTGTAGGCGGGACAAGGAGGAGAATAAAGCTGGGAAGTGGAAGGCTGAGTCAGAGAGACACTGCCAGCCACCACCATGACAAACAGCATGTGAAGATACCGGTAAGCCACAAGCCACGTGGCAAGGTACAGACTTATAGAAATGGATTAATTTAAGCTGTAAGAACAGTTAGCAAGAAGCCTGCCACGGCCATACAGTTTGTACCCAATATAAGTCTCTGTGTTTACTTGGTCGGGTCTAAGTGGCTGGGGACTGGCAGGTGATAGAGATTTGTCCTGACTGTGGGCCAGGCAGGAAAACTCAAGCTACAAATGGCATCCAACATGGTGGCAAGAGTTTCCACCTAAAAACTGAGAAAAAAGATTCTAAAACGGAGCTAAAAACAGTTCCTAATTGTCTCTCTCAAATGAGCGGCAGCTGCCGGTTTGAGCTACTTGTGGGTTTCTGGCATGTACACCGTATAGTGGGAATGAGGCCTCTACAAGTGGCACATTAAGCTGCATGGTGGATTTAGACTTTGCAGGTACAAAACAAAAAAAGAGGTTTCTGGACTACACGCTGCTTGCATAAAAGCATAGACCCACAATAGCTCCCAGAACTGGTGGTAAACTACCACCACCATGTTGGGAAGCTGAGGTGGGCGGAGCCAGCAGCCACAGCTGCTGCAGTTTAAAGCAATAGATTCACAATAAGATTCAGATGTAATAGTTTAAAATGTGTGTAAAATATACGTAGGCTTGAAAGAGACAAAAAAGGTGATATATACAGTTATATAAACAAATACATAGTTTTAAAAAATAAAGTCTTTAAAGAGACAGTAAAATTAATATAAAAAATAAGCCACGTAAAGATGAATATTACACAGAGAATCTGGATTGTGTTGTCTTTGGGATTCTTAACTGCAGAGAGATATTTGATTGTAAAGGAAGCTGAGTTAAACCAATATGCATATTTTAAAGATATCTTGACTTCAAAATTTGGATATAAGGATATGTTGCTTTGGAAAGGAGACTCTGCTTTTGTTCCCACAGAAAGCCAGAGGCTATGGATTTGTTCAAGATTAAGATACATCAGGTTTGACAAGCCAAGACACCCTGAAAGGTCTCCGATGACACCATGGCCCAGATGATCCAACATCCAGAACGGTTTGAAGGCAACTGGCTCAGACGATACAGCCTCATGGACTGTTCCATAATCCTAAAATTTTCTTTGTTTCCCCATAAGATACAGCGCCCCCCTCCAGCAGGAAGTAGTAAGAGAAGCTACGCCCAAGTTCCCAAATTATATGTAATTTTACTTTGTTAAGGTTAAAACCTTCCTTTTTGAAAAAAAAAAAAGGGGGGGGGTAAGTGCTGTGGGGTGTTCTATATGGCAAATGTGTTGCTAATTAGTCAATAACTAAAACACTGATTGGCCATTGGCTAGGCAGGAAGTGTAGGCGGGACAAGGAGGAGAATAAAGCTGGGAAGTGGAAGGCTGAGTCAGAGAGACACTGCCAGCCGCCACGATGACAAACAGCATCATGTGAAGGTGCCGGTAAGCCACAAGCCACGTGGCAAGGTACAGACTTATAGAAATGGATTAATTTAAGCTGTAAGAACAGTTAGCAAGAAGCCTGCCACGGCCATACAGTTTGTACCCAATATAAGTCTCTGTGTTTACTTGGTCGGGTCTGAGTGGCTGGGGACTGGCAGGTGATAGAGATTTGTCCTGACTGTGGGCCAGGCAGGAAAACTCTAGCTACAAGTAGTCAAGATAATTTGCATGAACTGGAACCACCCTAAACAAACCACAGGGAGAAGTCAACCCCTTTCCACCATGTCATGTCACTACCGTGCCTTTGTGTTTTATATACTCAACACTATAGCCCTTGTAGAAAATAGTTGGCTTACTGTGCTTACCTTGTTTAATTTGAAGAGAATTATTTAAGAAGTAGTAAGTGCTACTTTTCTCATGTCTGAAATAAATCCAAAAATGGATGCAGATGTCAACACTAGCAGGAACACCAGCTAGGGGACAGAAGATCGGTATTACAGCCCCAGAATGCTACTTTATAGCGTTTGTAACTGTCACTTTGAATACATTGTTTTGCCCTTATCTGAGTCTTGAGATTCATCATCTGTAGAGGAATCATAGTAACATATACTTGTCATTAGTAGATCAAAGTACCAAAGATATCTGAAGGTACCCTATAAACGCTGTGAAATGTCACATACATGAAAAATAAACAGAAAGGCAAACATCACAAGGCATATCCTCCAGGAAGAGCTGTAATACATTACTGGATGCTTTCAGATATTTTATTGTTTTAAAAATGGTGTGGGCATACAGAGGTGTGCACGCCTGTGCACATGTGCAGAGGCCAGAAGGCTCTAGGTCTCATGTTCTCACTACCTTAATTCCCTTGACATAGAACTTCTCACTAGTAGGCTATCTGGCCAGCACGTTCCCAGGTTAGAGTATGTAAACGCATGCCCAGATTTTTTATATGAGGGTGTCAGGATTTGAACTCAGGTCCGCATGCTTGGGCACAAAGCACTCTTACTCACTGAGCCCCCCAAATATTTTTGATACAAATACTGCCATGCTAGGATCTTTCTGATTAGTTGATTTTCTGAACATGGTAAAATAATTCCTCAGAAGAAAGCATGGCAGCAAAAACAATTGGTGTATCACCAATTTTATAGTTCCATTATCTGCAGCATCTGGAGACGTAGACATGACTTTGTGGGGTACTCTGCTTCTACATTGTCCCCACAGAGCAGTGATTATGTTAGGTGTTCTGGCTCCTTACTTGAAGTCAAGAATGACGAGTGCACACACAAGCCACACTGTGCATGTGGAGGTCAGAGGATAATTTGTAGGATTAGTAGTTCTTTCCTTTCACCATGGGGATCCCAGGGCATCAGGATTTTCAACAAACACTTGCCACTACTATACTATACTCTAGCACATGAACCAGAAAAGGAGCCACGCGGCAATACATCAGGAGCCATCAGTATCCAGAGGTTTACCTTCTACCCAGCCACATGACTTTGGACAAGAAACACCTACAAAACAGAGACAGATTAGAAAAGCACTGACTCTCAAAGCTTCTGCATTCTAAGACTCCAAGACATCCTTGGCATTTCACAAGATGAGATGACTAACAACTTAGATATTTTCACATTATTTCCTCAAAACAGAATAAAAATTCAAGTACAACTCAACAGAAATAGACATTTGAAATAGAGAAAGTATTTTTGGATACATTTAAAAAGAACACATAGAAAAATAGTTGTTCAATTCAGAAATACTTTTATTTTCCACATAAAAATGAAATTACAATTATAAACATGAACTAAGAAACAAATTGTAAGCACGAACTGTCTTACAAGGTAATTTGCTACATAACTGTGATAAGATGATGACTGAAATGTCCCATAAGTTCTCGATTCTGCAAATCTACCACAATGCTATTTTATATATAAATGAATGACGTACTTAAGAATACTTTTCCTTCCTCCCTCCCTTCCTTTTTCGTGCATCTGAATGTACTGTGTCTGTGTGCACACACAAGCCACACTGCGCATGTGGAGGTCAGAGGACCATTTGCAGGACTGGCAGTTCTTCCTTTTACCATGCACGTCCCAGGAACAGAACTCAGGTCATCAGGCTTGGCAACAAGCACCTTCACCTGCTGGATCATCTCACCCATTCAAATGTTGACATTTTAAAAATATTTTTCTTCACATTTTTCAGTTTATTTTCAAAATAGAAAAAGAAGTTTAGCATACAATTGCAGGCACAGAATTATTAAATAGATTCACAGTAACTTCAAAATACATTTACACTGAAATATACACAAGAAAATAGTTGCTGAGTCAAAGCAACTTTTCCTCCCAAAATTAATGAATTTGAGACTGTGAATATGAACCAAGGATACATGCCTCCCAAGGTAACTATGGATTTACTTTAAGTTTGAAAGTACAGGCATGTACACCACTTACAGCATTTACACTATTTTTTTTTTTTTTTTTTTTTTTTTTTTTTTTTGGTTTTTCGAGGCAGGGTTTCTCTGTGTAGCTTTGCGCCTTTCCTGGGACTCACTTGGTAGCCCAGGCTGGCCTCGAACTCACAGAGATCCGCCTGGCTCTGCCTCCCGAGTGCTGGGATTAAAGGCGTGCGCCACCACCGCCCGGCTACACTATTTTTAAAATAGGCTTTGTTGTCTAAGAATTGGAACTCTCTCAGTGACAAGCTTTAGACAGGCAAATGGTCTAGTGAGTATCAACTTTGTCACAAGCAGCAGCAAGTACATACAAATGGCTTCCACTCTTCCCCAGAACAATTACATGACAGCAGACATTTTTAAAGCAGGAAAAGAAATCCCCCCAAATGCAAATGATTAAGAGCCAAGGAATATGTTTACAAAGTACTGTAAGATCTCAATTAGTCATCTCAGCAAATGACTTCCTTTGCATATCTGCCTCCTTTACTATCCTTGATTTCTAATTCTAACTTCGTTTCATATTTATGGTGCTAACTATTGGGAACATAGGTGTCTTACGGTGTGATTTTAAGAACTAGCTCTTGAGGGAAATACAAATCTTAGTTGTAGTTTCTATAGTATAATTATTGTGGAGATTCATGACACCAACAATTTAACACATTGGTTCTCCAATGTCTGAAACAATCATTTGTCACAGGCTATTATAAACCATTGTATGGTCACCAGTGTCAAGGAGTCCATAATCTCATCAAGTGTAGCTATTTCAGAAGATAGAAAAGCTAAGATAGAATTTATAACCTTTAATAGTTACATTTTAACACCAAAATTTCAAAGTTAAAAAGAAAATTAAAATCTATAGAATTTTCCTACCTTTTCTCCTAAATTTCAGGAAATTAAAATGTACCATACTTGAGAGAAAGTAAAGAGAGTAAGAAGGAAAAAGATAGGACATTCTAAGAAATACACTGTTATCTTTATAGGTCATGTGTTTACACATGGAAAATGTTATGAAGAGCAATAAAATCCAACTATCAAATCCCACCTTCTTTAAGTCCCTTCCATTGAATTGACACGTGCTTTAGATCTGTCTTGATCCTGGCTCAGCCCTGGTGTGATTGGCTGGTCTATTTGCATGACACCAAAGGGCATACTGCTACATAATACTATTCAAACAATTAGCTCATTAAAGGCCAAACTAAATTCCAATGTCTAAAACTCATCTTAGGTATAGCTACCTGCCTTGTATCAGATCTTGGGTAACTGCCCGTTGGGGTGGCCAGGGAATTCTTCTGGTAGCAAAATATGGAGTCTGCAGGTGGGGCATGTCCCCTGTTGCATCAACCATGGTCTAATGCATTAAGGAGCAAAATGATTCCAGTCAGAGTTTCAAATTTAGCCTAGCAGAGGCAGCCACTACTCTATACAGCATAGTTCCTAGTCAACATGTCTTCTGGTGGGTCTGCAAGCCAAGCAATCTGTTACAACCATGGTACCCTCTCTGGTTTGCTAAGCAATATAAGCTGGCAACTGTAGAGTATCTTTAAGCAAGTCTACTCAAAATTTGGTCTCACCCTATTTTAAAAAATGACTAGTAGTTCTTCCTTACAAGGATATTGGAGAAGCTTGCTATATTCTCTCTTTAGTTGATTTTGTTTATAAATTCTTTTCACTTATAATTAAATAACAACTAGGCATACGAAAGTTACCAATACCTTTATGGGGCTCTAAAGCTGAAACTCCCTGGATGAAAATTCTCTTCAGATTGTTTTCTACAGTGAAAATGATAGTAATCTCGAACAATGAAGTATTTGTTATGTTTTGCTAAGTATTGACTTAAAACATATTTTTGATGTTTGAATAATGGAGAAACAAATCTGATAATAGGATTAAGTATAGGGACTCTACCTGAGGCTTCATAACTAAACTTAAAGAGTAAACTGAATGAATTATTTACTTCTTGTTCACTGGGCAATGGCAAATAAGTTTTGACAAACATTCTTATTTTGAAATCATCACATATTAAAATTTCAAAATGGGAGAGTTGGGTGGCTAAGTGTCATCTTGGAGAACTTTTGGGATTAGGCATTTTACAAACCTCTTCAGAGCAAAGCAGACAACACACATAATTTTGTATCAGGTACCACATATTGTATCTTTGAAACATGGTTTGAAAAAATCAGGCAATTGTTCACTTCCCCGAGAAAAACACTTCTTATCTAACATAATCTTTCTTTTGTTGAATCACACTTCCCCCCAGAGGATTTGGACCATACATTGTATATCAGTAACAGTTATACACAGCAGCAGCACCAGGAGTTAATCCATGTAGACACCAAGAACACAAAAGCTATGCCAGGCTCACATTTTTCTATCATTAATACAAAAGCCTCAGAATCTTCAAACAGAAACACAAGAGGTTAGAGAGATTACTAAGACAAGTCTTCTGCTTTAACTGAGGAGGCCATTATTACGTATAGACAATAGACACTGCAGAGTTTACAGCGAGTCGGGGTAAAGTGACACTTCTTTGTTGTTAGTCCTGTCACTCAACTGCTGTCAATTCATGTTTCTCTTAGTTCTGTTCAAGGGAACTGTGTACTGATACTATTTAAATCTCCAGGCTGTCCTCCTGAAAACCGTAGTATAACCATGACTGTATACAGGGAAAGATGTAAACATTTCTGTATGGTACCCAGAGAAGAAAGTGTAGTTATGCCCAGTGGGACTGTGAAATGGCACTGGATGCTGATGTACCTTTTAAGTAAGGCAGTAAGCTTGCTTAGCTGATTAATGGTAAAATGTTAACAGGATAAGCTTAAACGTTTACCTGAGAGTGGAATTTGTGAGCACAAGGCAAAACTGAAAGGTTTTCTGGAGACACATTCTCATGACAGATCACACAGGGCTCCTCTTCTTCCTCTTCATTATCCTAGAGAAAAATAGGTCTGATAAAATTTAGGCTATTTTTTTTTCCTCTCAGATATAAATGTGTTTATAGTTAACAACTTCTGTCTTACCAAATCTTTGTCTCCTTCCCCTGTGGTAGACTCTTGTGATGATTTAGGGGTCTGGGGAGCATTAGGCTGTGATGAAGTGTGGCTGGGTGATGCACTATTACCATCTGGTGCAGATTTTCCTTCACTCTAAAAATAATATTTATTTTAAAAAATTATCCTAAAACAGTATCAACTGACAGAATTGAATAAAATAGACTGTAGCAAAAACTACCAAAAGGATAAACACTATTCATGATAAATCTTGAAATAAAATGTTGGCATTATTTGTTAGCTATGTAAAACATTAGTTTAAATAAAGTAAATCTTTGCAGAAAATTAGAACGTAAAACTTGCATTCAGAATTGTTCAAAGCAGCCTTTAGAAAATTCAAAGGGGAGCAGTTTTATTCTAGTCTCATCTAAAACACTTCCCATGTCATTTGTCATATTGAATTTGTGGAATTACTTACTGTAATCAATGATGCCCTACGATTAAGTTATTGATTCTCGACTCTATGTATGTTATGGCACTATTACAGAAATAGAATAGAGAATTAAAGTTTGTTGTTGTTTTTATTTGTTTGCTTTACCTCAGGTTTCTTGGGCTCAATCATTTGAGAAATCTTGTAAGCAATTTCATCAAATGTAAGTCGAGACACGGACTTCCCATGAGAATCCTTCAGCTGTTGTAAGAAATCTGTAAGTTCCTTCCTGGAAGAGATCAAGAATAGAGAAAGCTTGGCTTCTCCTACTGCTTTGAGGATGTGCCTTCAAAGATGAGATAGAAAATCCTATCCATGCGACAGTCAGCATAGTCAGCATATAGACTCAAGTCTGTAGTCTTGAATCTAAAAATGTCATTCGTATTTATTTGAAACCCAAATGAAAACTGCTAATTAATTATGTCCAAAAGCGGTATTTAATGTGTTTACCAGTGAAAGTTAACTATGTTTATGAAAGAGTTAACTATGTGAAAATTCATTTACATACTGAGGACTTTTTATCTCAAATTTCATTCAAGACTAAAGGATTTCTTTCTACAAAACTATTTTAATAATAACTCTTGCTATTGTTTTCTTATCTTTGTAATATTTAAATGTTTTGCCTTCATAAAACTCTGAGAAAAAATAAAGACTAAATAGAAAAGTAAAGCAAGCAAAAGATATGATATTTTAATCAGTATTTCCCTTTTTAATCCTCCATTGCTACCTGTTCTTATAATAGAAAAAGAAGATATTTATCTTTCCTTTGGTTCATAAATTAGTCATTTTATAATTATCTATAACTATATAATTCTATTTTTCTATCTGTAATCATGAAACTGATTAAAACCATAATCTAATTTAGTAACAAGATATGATGCTTTCAAATGAAAATACAAAGGAAAACTGTACTTATTTCCACACATACAAAAAACAGACATTTTTAGAATTAACTTTACTTCTGCTAAAGTCAGAGTGAAAGCCAGAAAAATCGTGATTTATTATATTGAACTGTGTCCACTCATACACAAATAAATCATAGAAATCTCAATAAAATAAAAAAAGAAACCAAAACCTGGTATGTTGAAGCTCAGCATACAATTAACTGAAAACATACTTTGGTGACCTGTTATTAAGGTAATTGTTGTAGCCGGAGGCATTCAAATTGCGTAAGTTTACAACTACTACTTCTAGCAAATGAGCAAACATAAATTTAAACACTAATCTTCTTATGTCTTAAGACTAATAAAAAAATGTTTACTTAGCATTTCTATTGAGCACTTAGTCAATTTTATTTTCCTAAGACCATGGTAAAGAATCATTGTACTTGTGGATGTGTGTGAAGTGTTTCATTTCTACAATTCACATTATAGAACTGTGAAAAAGAGTGTAACCACTAAAGAAAAATGAAAGTACCTTGTCTGTTGTGGAAAAGTAGTTTTCAGCCTGTCTGTAATCCTCTCCCAGTTTATCATGAGAGGTTCACTGCACAGACTTGCACTGGGTGACACTGTATCACCTATAGGTGTTGGCATAGCCCAGGTTATCCCAGGCATCTGTAAAGGGCACAGAGTTATTATAACCATCAGCTTCAGTTAGTAGGTAACACCTCATGCCAATGTAACACTTGGATTCCTCAGAAAAAAGCAGAATGAAGAGTCATAATGATATCTACATTTTCTAATACAGTTTATTTCTCAACAAATACAATATTTCAAACTTGTTATTACCTATTTTAACTTACTTTAAAAGTAGGGTGTTTGTCCCGAAATTACCAGCTAATACAGAAACACATGCAGAGTGTATTGTTGAATTTTTAAGAAATAATAGTGGAAAACTGAAAACTACCTAAATTCTGTCAACAATGGAGGGATTGAGTAAAAAAATTATAGCAAATCAATCAAGTTCTTACAAATAGATGTATACGTCTGGGCATAAGAGACAGCCATTGAATATGTTTAATTTTTTTTCAAAACATTATCTAGCATAGTATTTACGGTATGACTCCTTTAGTATTAAAATTTTTAATAAGTGCACGCATATGAACAAATAAAAGCATCTGTAAATTACACAATAATCTGCAAATGGTGATTTTTTTCCTAGGGATTCAACCACAAGGTAATTTTACTTTCAACTGTCTATATTTCTCCATTATATTTTTCCATAAGTATACTTTTATAATTAGAAAAATAATGAAGATATAATGTAACTAGAGTTTTCCTTGTCCTGCCTGGCCCATGGTCAGGACAAATCTCTCTCACCCGCCAGTCCTGTGGTATAATCTTATTATAAGTTGACCAGGAGTTTAACATTTGCTTTACAAATGGGGAATGCATGCCATAAGATACTATTGCTTCCTTAAACCTTTGTAAATCTAGCATCTCAACTGGAGTCCAAATATTTTGTGCATTCACTTTACCAAGTAACTGCTGTATACCAGATAAATTAAGGGTGACTGTGTGAAAACAGGCTTTCTTTCTGTAACCTTATAATCCAATCCTGAAACAATTTCACCGTTAAATTCTTCTGTCTCAATCTGAATTTCTCTATAATTCATTTTAACAGGTTTTTCTAAAGCTTTTATCCTGGCACTTAAATTGACTATCTTTTTAAATAGTAAAATAAGGATAAGGAAAGTAATAATGTGCATTATCCCATCAACATTAATCTTCTCATATAGTTGTTCCATTTTCAGACTGCCTAAAATTTTATCAAACAAACTCCAATTTTCTTCTAATGTACACATAATATCCATTTTTTTTTAAATGTGGATTTTTTTTTTTTTTAGGAGAGTATGTCATTTTATTTTTGTTTCGTTTCTTTCTTTCTTTTTTTTTTTTTTTTTTTGCAATACAATTCAGTTCTACATATCAGCCACGGATTCCCTTGTTCTCCCCCCTCCCGCCCCCAAGGCAAAAATTTTTTTAAGTAGCTTTTTTCTTTAAAATATCTGATATCTTAATTGACTTACCAAGTCTGCGTAGAACAGTAGAAATCCGAGGGAATAATTGTTTTATTATATGTAATTTTACTATGTTAAAGTTAAAATCTTCCTTTTTGAAAAAAAAAAAAGAAAAGGGGAAGTGCTGTGAATGTCGCTCTGTATAAATAAAATGCTGATTGGCCAGTAGCCAGGCAGGAAGTATAGGCGGGACAAGCAGAGAAGAGAATTTTGGGAACAGGAAGGCTGAGTCAGAAGACGCTGCCAGCTGCCACCATAAGTACCAACGTGTAAGATACTGGTAAGCCACAAGCCATGTGGCAAAGTATAGATTAAAAGAAATGGGTTAATAAGATAGAATAACTAGATAACAAGAAGCCTGCCATGGCCGTACAGTTTGTAAGCAATATAGTCTTTGTGTGTTTACTTGGTTGGGTCTGAGCAGCTGCAGGACTGGCGGATGAAAGAGATTTGTCCTGACTGTAGGCCAGGCAGGACTGAAGAAAACTCTAGCTACAATAAAATTTTAAATTGTGTATAAAGATGATGATAATAATATAAGTGCTTTTGCTAAAAGGCTCAAAAATATCACAGACAAATGACAGTGTGGAAAGCGTAATAGTATATCTAAAAGATCTATAACACGAACAACATTTTTTGTGTATTTTATGGTAGTCCTTTAAAACATTAAGATTAAGTGAATTAATATCAATAGGAGAATTTTTAGACTGCTAATTAGTTTACTAAGGCAATTAAACCATGACAATGTTTACTGAAATCTCCATGGGTCACCATGAAAGTAAGCAACAACTATCAGTGGTTGGAATCAAATACAATCTGCCTCAGTCTGTAGCTTTCTCCAGTCATCTGAAGATAATCTTATTATGAGGTTAAGAGATTTCAATAAAATTCCACTCCAGTCATTACAGAATAACAGCACGCAAACTGCATAAGCAACACCATTAACATGGTGATAAAAGTTGTGGTACTTATTTAAAATGTTGAGACATAAAATATCTTTTGTAGACAGTTGGCATAGACATAAATGAGTCCATCTAACTATGTATTTCAAAAAGAGGTATAAAGTAAGACCCAAGAATTACATACTACTATAGACACAGACACACACAGAGACACACACATATATGCACATGTGAAAATACAGACAGACAGACATACTTTTTAAACTGCCCAAGTGCCCTTATGGGAAAGTCAGGATTAAAAAAATATTCCACTCAAAAAAAAAAAACAAAAAAAAAAAAGGGTTGGGGATTTAGCTCAGTGGTAGAGCGCTTGCCTAGCAAGCACAAGGCCCTGGGTTCGGTCCTCAGCTCAAAAAAAAAAAAAAAAAAAAAAAAAATCCACTAATTATATCTGACATCACTCTTTTGGGGACATTTTTGTCATTCATTCTTTTTCCCTTAAAGTTTATTCAAGATGACAAAAAATATTCTAGCCATTTTAAATGTCTTTCTTCAGGTCTGAATAAAACTTACTGGATTATTTACAATTAGGAAGATTGAAAACTTTAGAGTTTTTTTTTGTTTGTTTTTTTTTTCCAAGACAGGGTTTCTCTGTGTAGCTTTGCGCCTTTCCTGGATCTCGCTCTGTAGACCAGGCTGGCCTCAAACTCACAGAGATCCACCTGGCTCTGCCTCCTGAGTGCTGGGATTAAAGGCGTGCGCCACCACTTCCCGGCATGAAAACTTTAGAGTTTTTGTTCCACGCTGATGCTACTCATATTACTGGTTGTGGATACAGTGGGAACACTCTGGGTGTGTATGTAAACTTAGTAGCTTAATAGCTCACTGTGACTTGTCCTCTTTGTTTTTCTATAGGACAGCTACACCAAAAATAAAAATGTCAATCTATCTTACAGTTTTATTTGTTATAGAAGTACAACTACGCAAAGCTACACAGAGAAACCCTGTCTCGAAAAACAAAAAACAAAAAAAGTAAAACTGCAATTCCAAGAACTCATCAGTATAAAAATGCAAATTTTTGTATTTCAAAACTAAGCTAACATTAGGTAAAACAGGTATTCACTCATTTATTATTAATTATCATCAGCAGCAGCATTACCAACATTATCCTTCCAAACAAACGAATGAAGATAAAATGTTTATTCAGGAATCCCATTATAGTTATAAAGAACTAGTTACTATTATTTCACCAGGAAAGGCTCTTACCAGGGGTGGTCTAGGCTGTACAGCTGCAGAGATAACTCCAGGGCAAACTGCAGACATTTGAGGAACAGTAAGGATGGGTCTAAAGAAAGATTCCTTCACAAGGGGTCTTCCTAAGAACTGCTGAATCTAACATAAAAAAGGCAAAAATTAAATAAAGTAAAACCCTTGCACATATATAGAGTTTTTTTTTTTCGGTTTGTTTGTTTGTTTAAATAAAAAATGCTTTAAAGTCAGAGAACAATGTATAGGGTAAAGCACTGATTTGAAATTTAGATACAAAGCATATAAGAAGCAATGTGTGTGGCAGGACACTATTTAAATCTGTAAGAATTGAAAAAGCAAAGGAAAATGAGATAGAACAGAAAGAACAATAATAAAAAGGAAAGAGAATTAAGAATTTACTATGACCTTCTGTGGTGGTATTGTGTTCCCCAAAATATTGTGTATCCTAATAAACTTATCTGGGGTCAGAGAACAGAACAGCCACTAGATACAGAGGCCAGAAAATGGTGGCACTCACACCTTTAATCCTAGCATTCTAGAGGCAGAAATCCATCTGTTCAAGGATACAGCCAAGCATGGTGACTCACATCTTTAATCCCAGAAAGCGAGCCTTTAATCCCAGGGAGTGATGGCAAAAACAGAAAGATATATAAGGTGTGAAGACCAGAAACTAGAAGCATTTGGCTGGTTAAGCTTTTAGGCTTTGAGCAGCACAGTTCAGCTGAGATTCATTCTGAATGAGGACTGAGAAGCTTCCAGTCTGAGGAAACAGGATCACCTGAGGAATTGGTGAGGTGAGGTAGCTGTGGCTTGTTTTGCTTCTCTGATCTTCAGGCATTCGCCCCAATACCTGGCTCAGGTTTGATTTTACTAATAAGAACTTTTAAGATTCACGCTACAACCTTCTCTGTACCTGGTTAGATATCTTTGGATGCCAAATTGTTAGACTATAAAATAAAGGTTAGAGAAGTGATTTTTAAGACTCACCCTCAGATCTAATAATGGAAGACCCTCAAGGGTATAATAATATAGGACTCTCAAAGGTATAATATGTACAAACATATAATATGTATAATCTCAAAGGTCTCAGTGAATGCTGTACATGTTGAGAGACAATACTCAGCAACTAAAAATATTCAAAATTATCCACAGAAAATATATGTGTACTGAAGGTGCCATTTGATGGAATGAGGACTTTAGTTTTAGCTTTAAAGACAATAGAAGAATAAAATAGAGCTTATAACAAGGGTTACTCCATCACAGAGGTTCCTTTTGGGTGTGCTTGTATTTCCTGAAGGGGTCTTGGCAATTGTTAGTTAGAGAGAAACTTTGGTTTGTTTGAGTATAGAAGGGGACAGACAAGCTCAGGGAACTTCTCCAGTGTGCTAGGTCTAATATGATCATAAAGCAGGAACACAATAATAATTTGCTGAAGTGAAAAAAAAGAACATTAACATAGCTCTAAGTAATGATCTTAAACAAAGTGAAAATTAATGAACTTTATAATGGACAGACAGGTTGACATTTGATTCTTAATCACTAGGGCACAGGCACTGTGCACCTTATAACTAAGAAAAATACCTTTGAGACAATTAAGAATATATAAATTCTAACTAGATATTAAATATTAATGTTATCTATAACTTACAGTTTTCTTAGTTAAGATAATGATGTTGTGATTATATCTGGTAAAAGTTTCTTATCTTTTAGGATATATATTGAAGTATAAATTGACGAAATTATATGATACCCAGAGTTTGCTTTATAATAAAGAGGAGATGATATAAAACAAGACTGTCAACTGCTGATAATGCTGAAGCTGGATTTCAATTTTCCTTATTTTTTACATATTTATTATGTAAAATCAAGTTATATATGAATGTAACATACATATATAAAACTATACATAAGATTATATATAACTTCCAAGTTTTCATTAAATTTTAAAACAATGAGTAAGTGGTGGGTACTAAGTCTGCCTTGAGGTTCCTTTGAGACTCACTATTGCCAAATTACCAATAATTCCTTGAGAATAATTAGGGGCTTTCCCCTTCTTCTGCTGCCTAGCGCATCCTGAAGTTAACTGCTCTGCTGTCCCATAATCTTCCTGCCCTGACAGATGGACCCCTCTGAAACTGGGCCAAAAGATATTCTTCCCCCCTTAAGTTGCTTTGTTAGGTACTTCATCATAGTGACTATAAAACAAACACAGAACACTAGAATTCAGTAGTGGGATCTCACTGATGACTAAATCTGACCATATGGTTTTTAGTACTTCAGAACTGTTGTGGAAAGAATTTGGAAATATTTGACAAGAAAACTCTAGAATGCTGTAAGCAGAGTTTAATGGGTAATTTTAGTGAGAGTTGAGAAGACCAGAATGCTTATAGAAATGTGAACAGTAATGGAGTGCAATCATGAAGTTTTAGATGGAAAAAAGAGTCTATTGAGAATTTGACAAAAGACCATTTGTGTTATATTCTAGCAAATAAGTGGTCTTTGTTATACTCAATAATGAGTAGAAATAAAGTTTACAGAGTTAGCAGGAATGCTAACACCAAAAGCCATTTGCCCCTAAGTATTTCACCTTTCTTTACTTTCTATATCCAGACTTGTATTAAAAATAAAAATTATCACCAAATAATAACCTAGAAGTTCACAGAAACTTGTATTTCTCAGATTAACGTACTCTAGTACACAGATCAGTATATCTGGTTAAATCTACTGTTTCTTAATAAGTAGAGTAGTGGTGAAAGTGGAAACTGCCCTTGCTGTCAAAAACACAGTAGATTAGAAGTTAAAAGAACATATAAAGTAAAAGTAGAGGGAACTGACTCTCTAGGAAGCTTTCTAGGTATTATGCTGCAATGTTTTAGTTATATAGTACTAAAATAAGAGCAATAAGAATTCTGAGCATTCATAAGTTATCTCTCATAATGTGGCACATTTATACTTCAAATGCTTGACTAAATGCCATTCTGAACTAGACTCGGCTGAACTGTATCAGCACGGATTGGCCATCAGTGGCAACTGGTATTTAAAACATGCACTTAATTCTATTTGAGCACACACCAAACGTACTATACATTCTGTATTTTACACATTACCATTTATCAAAATGAAGATAGAAACTTTCCAAAATGCCAGGAATCTTACCAGAATCTCCGGACTTGGTGGTGGTGGGGGAAGCTGGACTGGAGGCAGGGTACTCAAGGCAAACCCTTGTTTCACCTTATTGATTTGTTCATTGTATTGTGTCTGACAGAAGAAAAATGTATTTTTAGACCACCACTGAATCTAAAGAAACAATATATAGCAGTGTTTGATTTAAATAATTCAACATAAACTAGTAGTTCTCAACCCACTGACAAAAGAATATCACAATTTCTGACATAAAAGTAATTCTATAGGCTTTCATGCCCACATTTAAATAGCTGTATTTAAGGGATTTATTGATAAAGTGACATTATTCAGTTGCTTATGGTAACTCCTCAGTGTTTCCAATATTTCCAGATCCAAAACAGGCACCACTGATATAAAGTGAGTATAGAATCTAAAGGAGTCTAATACCTGTAAGAAACACATGGGCTAATAGGAAAATTAACACATTATAACAAGAACTGAATTCACTGTCAATGTTCATTTTTTAAAAAGGAAAAGGAAAATTTTAGAAAATGTTAATTAGATATCTGTAATTTTATTTTACCTAAAAAAACTACAACTCTTGCTTGCTCCAGTTCTATAAATATTTTGTTCTCTAGTTTGGGAGTAGGAAAGGGGAGAACAGAACGTAGAGAGGGAGAGAGAGAAGAGGAGAGGAGAGAGAAGAGGGGAGAAAAGGAACAAGACTAATTGGGAAACTTGCACGTTTTCAGTATTTACTGGCATTGTCCCTAATTTTCTTCATTCATTTTAGTAAACAAGCCATAAGAACTGGAAAACAAAACCTTATATATAAAGAAGCATTTAGTGATTTCCATGCAGGAAATAGGCTTGGAAGAAAACAAGGAACAGTGCTTTTGAGGCTAAAACTCTGAATACTCCTAAAAGTAATTCTAAGTACCACTAAAGACAGAGGAACAATGATTCCAGGCAGAAACAGTTAAAATCATCATTTGAAAAGTAAACAAGACCACAGTGTTCTGAGGCAGCTCTTTGTAACTGAGCACCACTGCTTCATTTACAGATGTGGTGTGGATGTAACAATCAATCAACATCACATACAAAGATCTGAGGATAATGTCAAAAACAGTCACTAGTCTGGCTTTCTCACAGTCTCAATTCAATTAAATCAGTAATTAAGATTCTACATTATGGAACAATTATATAAACTCTTAATACTAGAAACGAATATAGCTCAAGTTGACATTACACTTAATTCTACAGCTGGATAGGAGTTTAATTTTGTTTGGCTTTGAAATTCTGGGAAACCTAGGTAAGGAACAACTTTTGAGTTTATCTCTCCCTGGGATAAGGATCGAAAAAGTCACACATAAGTCTATAATTTATATCTAACATTAACTATATGAAAAAAATACAAACTGAGAGCATAAACTTTGGTAACTGAGATGAAAAAAATGTTCCTAAGTTTCTTAACTTTTTGCTTTTAGTGGTAGATGTTCCTGTATGTACTCTCAAACAATTCGGCCAATTTGACTGAAGTATTCTCCAGCACTTACCCTGAGGAATGCAATCTTGTTTCTAACATCTGCCACAATGGCATTCCAGCTATCCACAGCTGCCTTTAATTGAAGTGATTCTAAGTTGCTGATGTAGAAAAGGAGACACAGAAGAAGCTTTCTTTATATATAACACTGAGGTTTCCAAAAATTTCTAAAGTGTTCTCTAGTATTTATATCAATAATATAAAAGAAGATTATCCCCAATACTAGCAATTACCTCAAAGATTAAAGATACATGGAAAGGCTTGTTATTAATAAACAGAGAAACTGGCAATATATACACCTTTTATAAGGGAAGATAATAACACATGCTTCCAGAAACTATTTCTTCCTATCTCCAGAACACCACTTTTCTTTCCTATCTTGATAATATTATAAAATTGTTTTGCATGCAAGTGTCTCCAATGCAGTAGGGAAGCAGAGAAATGCAAACACAGAAGCTGCCTTAGTATTTAAATCAGGTGCAATCTCAAGAATGGTGCCTCATCTTGGAGGCAGGTTTTGGATTATCTTCATGCTAATCCTGATATCAAAGAGCTAGAATTGATCTATCTAGCTCTAATGTAAATTAGAAAATTAAATTACTTCTGACATGACAAATTATAAACACACACACACACACACACACAAATACAAATAAAACCAATCAACACTCTCCTGTGAGGAAGAATGCTATCACTGCCCTGATAAAGTGTACAAAATGCACCAGTGTAGCAACTGATACAATCCTATAAATAGTTAAGTCAGGAAAAACTTACAAAGTTTAGTGCATACTGTCTGTACAAGAAATTTCCTGTGGATTTCCAAAATGACTATAGCAGCATTACCATGTCTATACCATGAGCTCAACAATTTACAATAGCAAAACAAGTCATCACTAAGATCAGGTAAAAAGGAGCTCCACAATATTCTAATTTATACAATGCTCTTTCTCCTTCTGGCAAGCAAAGACAGAATGACAACTCACAACAGTACCTTCTCAGCTTTACTATACATTAGTATTAAAGAATAATGACAATTTTAAAAATGATGGTTATTATAAAAGAATAATGCTTTGATCTCAGAGATAATTAACTCACTAAATTTTAAAGCTATACCCTGTAAGATTATAAATTTAAGGAAAATTTCATGAAGCTCATTCCAATATCTGAAAATTAATATAGCACAGCAATAACTGCCATTTAACATGTAGCATTAGGTGTTACTACCAATTTTTTCCTAAATGTATTACAAAAGGACTTAAAAGCAAGCATTAATAGAAGAGAGTTTTTCAATTCCAATCTGTCTTGTGTGCCTCTGGCCTGCATGCACGCCTCTCACTGGGAGGAAGCTGCCACTATACTCAGTGCTTCTCAGGAAATGCAACACCACGCATCAAGCACAAAGAAACAAACCAAGAGCTTGGGATTACTTCAACAACTCTGACGCACATATGTAAAATTCATCGACCATTATGTTCAAGTATGCAGACATCTGTCCCTCTCTGAGGTCACAGCCAATTAAGAAGACAAAGTTACCTTGCCGCCATGTGAGTCACCCTGGCGAGCTGATTGAGGCACTCTTTTTCCGTCTGTTCGAGGTGCAGCAAACCAAAATCTCTACGACACTGTAAGAAGTACACCTACAGAGGTTTGAAAGAGAAAGGAATGGAAAGAATTCTAAGTGGGCATCCTCCTCTTAGTCATCTCAAGAAAACTTCAGTCTCTCCCAGAAACACTGCAGTGTCCTGACAAGAGACATCGTGAATGCTTTCTGATCAAGACAACTGCAATTTTAGTTATTTTATTCAATACTTATTGGGTTAGTAAGGACCCAGGAACATCACTTTTCAAATTTTTTTCCACATATTGGACTAGTCTTGTAAACTTTAAAAAGCAGTGCTTTGGTCCCAGAGATACTAACTTAATTGATAATAGGGATAGCCAAGACATTAGAGTTTTTTTTAAAGTTCTCACAGTTTGAGAATATTCAAAAGAGATCCTACTGTTTATATGTTCATGATGAAGGGCTACAGAATTACAGAAGTAATCAGACTACAGAAAGGCACAGTCCAAATGGTCCCTACAAACCTTCTGGTCCAATATTTCTTCCATAGCAGGAAGACTTTCTACATCATTACTGATGTACAATCATTTTGTCTAAAGTTTTAGCTGTTAATCACTCAATAATTACCAAAATGAATAGTCTTAAACAGCAATAAGTGTTAGAAAGTATTCCCTAAAATTAGTAACAGAAGCAGACAGAAACAAAGACTACACATGAATGGTAAGGCCTGCTTTTCCTTTGTGGGGATAAGGCTTCAGGACTGTTGCCATGGTGTGCTTGGATCACCACACCTCTGTTGTTCTGGACTCCCAAGAACTCTACTAGAGCACACAGCTTACCAATGACAAGCGGCAAGGTTTGTAATACTTTTTGATGTCAGCAAGCTCTTCAAACAATGTCAACCTTACTATATAGCAAGTTTCATTGGCTATAAATAAAAATTACATGCACATATGCAACCTTATTTCTTCTGAGAGATCCTAGCAGTGGTATTATTAACTAACTTTAACCTAATACAGGTGACTTTCTAGGGTTATGGAAAGTAAGTTTGCTTCTGACATTGGGGCTTATGATATATATGTATTTTTGGAAGATTTGTATGGGGCATAGCAGAGAAAGTGTTATTACAGTAGTGGTTAAATGTTATTCTTACAAGTATGGGTTAGTGACCTAGCTTCATGAGAATTAGTCTCTAGCTATAAATACTGTGATTTCTTGGAGTCACTGAAGGAAAGCAACATAATATTAGAAATACACAAGTACTCCCAAATGACATGCCAGTAAACAAAAGGGTATGCATTTAAGATGTATTTTTCTGAATGATATTAAGATGTCTTAGTTCTGTTTATTCAAAGCCAATCTTTTACAACTCTTTAATGATACTAAAGTAAAACTATCTTTCCTCCTCCATTCCCGTTTTCCTTTTACCTCAGCTGTTAAGGCTCTATTGGTTTCTGCATTCAGTTTGTTTAAATATGCTTTAACTGTGCTTTCCAGATTATGCTTCTCCATTTCCCACTGAGATCTGAAATGAATGATCATTAAAAATTAGCAATATTACAATGATAGCCCTTTCCATCATATTCAGAAGGAGGAATATAAAACTATCACAAGAAGAAAAGGTTTTCTTAAACAAGTATACATAGCACATAAAAACAACTGAGGACACTGTTTAAAACTTACTGTTATTCTTTACTAACAAAAGTACAGAAGTTTTAAGGTCCTCAGCACAGAGGTTATAACCTAAATTCTGAATCTGTAATCTTAAAATGAATCTTACCACCATAACCTATTAAATGTAAAACCTTAGACAAGAACAATGGATCAAATGTTTTAGTTCTCCTTGACCCACATTTATTAGTTGAAATCTTCAACCCTGTTGTATAAGTTTCCTCCAAGATTTAAACATTCCATCTTGCAGAAAATCACTTAAACAGTAAGGTATAAACAACTCAAAACAGCCTCGGGAAGTCCCTGAAACTGACCAGATTGGCTAGGCTCCTCCCTAATAGAGTAAGTAACAAAAGCTAAGAGTCCCTCTCAGAAGAGCAGAGCCAAGCTGCAAAGACTCTGAGACCAGACCAGCTACCTGGAAGAGGTTTAGAACAACTAAGACACATAGAAAGGACACTATCCAACCTGATCACCTACCTCCAGCTGTGCAATGTGATCCAGATTCCCAGATTTGTGAGCTGTCACTCATGCTTTGTGATGTAGCTGTCTTTGAGACATTTCTGCGCCCATAAGTAACACCTCACTCACATTCCTATAAGTAACCCCAATAAAACTTAACTGGTTCATCAAGTTGGACTTGATGGTATCTGTACTTTCTCATGGATTCCTTATCTGGGATGAGTAGATATGTGTGTTGTGTCTTCCCCAGAAAAGTACTGACATACAATAAACCCCAAATGAGGATCTTGGAGGAGGCAGTACTTTTTCCCTAATGATTTGGACACAGAACTCTGGGAAGTGATATGGTCATAAGGATGAAATTGTCATGGATGGGAATAGTACTTTATTTTAAATGATACTTTGAGACAGGTCCACAGCCCTTCTACTATGTGAGGGTAGAATAAGATGAGAAAGACCTGCTGGGAGGCAGCAAGCCCTTATTAGATATCAAAGTAGGTGTTATCTCAACCTTGGAGAAATCAGTGTCTGCTGTTAGTAACTACTCAGGCAATAGTGTATAATAGTGGAGGAACCACATGAGCGAGGTGCTTAGTTCTCTATACTTAATTTCTGCACATGTGAAAATAGAGAAAGTTTTATCACCTTAAAAAAAACAATTGCTATAAAAATAATTCAGAAAATATACATAAAACATTCCATGTTTGACATTACATACTAAATGTTAGTTATTGTCATTTTTATTTAACAATGCCTGCTCTTGCATCAACAACAGCAGCCATATAACTCCTTACCCTTGTAATAAGGAAGTCACTGCAATCAAATAGTTTACGAGTTTTTTCAGTATTTGGAGTTCACACCTTAAAATGGAATTGAATTCCATAGCTTGAAATGTAAGAAGAGAACCATACTGTATAGGCTACTACAGACTGTGGAAGCTCTGAAGATTCTTTCTTTTTTTCTATACTGAAATCTCAGAACTACATAGCCTGCCAACTAAATTCTGCCTTTAACAAGAACAACTAAAGTATAATTTTATAATAAGGAACAACTCAGAAACCATTTTCAATGTTTTGTTAAGAGAAATACACTCAGATGCTTAAAATCTTAAAGAAATATTGGTGGGGGAACATGACAAATATATACCATTAAGAATAGCCTGTCTCGAGAAACCAAAAAAAAAAAAAAAAAAAAAAAAAAAAAAAAAAAAAAAAGAAAGAAAGAAAAAAGAAAAAAAGAATAGCACTTACTAGGGAGAAAAATAAAAAATATTTAAGCAGACATATTACCTCAATACAAGTATTAACTATTATACCACTAAATATTGTATAAAATATCTCTAAAATAAAAAGAAAATTTTATTCCATCAAAATAAAAAAGTTGCGCTTTAAACACATCAGGCAAATGGAAAAACAACTTTCAAAATGGGTAAAAATACCTAAAGATCAAAATTGTATACAGGGCTGTTGACAGCTGATTGCAAGAGCACTTCCCTAACTTCCTTGAGGCACAGCAAAAATCCTACTTGCACTAAAACATACAAAGAACTCATAGTGTTCAGTAGTAAAATAGATTTCCAAACTTTAAAATAGGCCAAGAGTTTGGATTAAAATTTACTCAAGAAGATACACTGATTATTAATAAGCACATAAGATGTTCTTGAATGTACTTAAATCAGTGGAAAAAATACAAATCTAAATCAAAATTACATTCTGTTCTATATTTAACATATACCAGGTAAAACAATTACAAATAATCTAAGAAGTTT
Organism: Peromyscus eremicus; assembly: GCF_949786415.1. Lineage (NCBI taxonomy): Eukaryota > Metazoa > Chordata > Mammalia > Rodentia > Cricetidae > Peromyscus > Peromyscus eremicus. The sequence continues at coordinate 45,936,223 of NC_081428.1, read as the reverse complement.
TGGTGAGAAAGAAGAGAAATGAGAACTGGCCCACCAACACTTACCTACACTATAAAAGGGTGTAGCTACTTGTAAAACAGCTTAGTAATTCTTTAAAAAGTTAAATGCAAAGTTTATTGATGACCTTGCAATTTTACTCTTGGTATATATTCAAAAGGAAAACATTAAAAAACATCTATATATAAATGCTTCTTAATAAGGGGGGTCATCAATAAATGGACATCAAACAGATGAAGACAAAATGTGCTACATCTAAACAATACAGATTTATAAAAAGGAAGTATACTTATGCATGCTATAACATGGAGGGATTTCAAACCAGTATGTTAAAGGAAAGGAGCTGGCTACAAGAAGTCACATAACTGCATTTATACGAAATGCTCAGAATACACAAATCCAAAAGACACAAATTAGTGTTACGAGAAGCTAAAGGAGTAAAGAGGGGGTAGCACTGAAAGAGTACATAGTTCGTTTTAGAGCTTACAAAAATGTTCTGGAAAAAGAGAGCAGTGATGGTTATGTACTTCAATGACTATATTAAAAGTGCAGTGAGCCATTTGCACTAACCAGGTGAAGTTTATTCTATGTGAATTAGCGAGTCTTGGTAAAACGTTCAATACTACAAAGTACTTGCACCTAGCAGTATTAACAGAAGAAATTCCAGTTTCTGGTAGCAATTTGCTGTGAGACTGAAATGCTGCTGACTGAACTGCTCTCGGTATTCTTCAGTCAGAGTTATGATGAACATAACTTCCAATCTGCCTACACCTCTTCTTGTTTATACTTATTAACCCAATGTAGTTGCTGATACTACTCAATCTCATGTGCAAAAGTGATGTTTGGATGATAAATTATTGGTTATCCCAGCTAAAAATATTGAGTAAAATGCAGTTTCAGAGAGGCAGTATCAACACAAGGAAATGCCATACCTTTTCATGGAAAGTTGATCTTTAAGGTTCTTTATTTCATCATCTTTAGCATGGATTTGGCGCTGTAATCTAAGCAAATAATGAAGTAAATCATAAAATATTAGAAATTATTTCTCATTAACACAGAAAAGCTCTATCTACTGTGGCTGAGAAAGGGACTGAGTATGTATTATATGAATCCCAAATCTTGGCCTTGAAAACAGCAAATGAACTCCTATACCTCATCCATTTGAAATTTATCTATCTTCTTATTCTGACTTCTCAAAAAGCAGCACATACAACCTTTATAATTGCTATTGTACAGTCACACTGCCACCTAGTGGCTGCAGGGAGATTAAGACTGAAAAAGATAGACAAATTCAGAATTTTCACTTTTACCCAAAGTTTGTACTTACTTGGACACTTTATTGATTCCAAAAGCCACTTGCTGGTTAAGAGATACAATAATTTTTTCTTTCTTTTTAATCTGCATTTGAGCTTCCTGCCACCGAAATGTCACTGTTTTCAGTTGTCTTTTGTAATCCTGCTCAATGAAAAGTATTGTTTTACAGCATTCAAGTCACCACAAATTCGAAAGAACAAAATCCAAAATCTACATTGGGCTATTTTTTAAATGAAGTTCATTATAAAAATACTTGCAAATAAATAAAAACATTACATACCAAAATTAATCAGCCCCAATGTCTATACAACTTAATGAACTTATTATGTATGATTAACATTGTCATTAAAACGAGAATTTTGAAGCTTCACATTAAATATTTCATTTTCAGTATCAAATATTTTATGCATTTATCACCACAAAAAAACCTATGGCAAAAGAACTTTATATTCTCTTTCATAACTTATATCCATTATTCATATTTAGTCCTTCCTCCTCCCCTTATTCAGTCTTTCTTGTTCTTTCATATTATACAGTACCCACATGCACACTTGTTTATATATATAATATATATACATACATACATATATATATATATATATATATATATAGTCTAGATTCCACATACAAGTGAGCATGCACTTTATTTCTGAGACTGTGTGATCTCAATTAATATTATACATCAAAGTCCATCCATTTTCTTGCAGATCTTTAAACTTTATTTGTTTTTAGAGCTAAGCAGTATTCATAAATATGTGGGTACACTCTCACACACACATACACACCAAATCTTCTTTTTATTGAAAATAAGTATTTTTCTCACATAATATATCCTGATTATGGTTTCCCCTCCTTCTACTCTTCCAGGTTCTTCCCCACTTCCCCTCCCATCTAGATCTACTCCCTTTCTGTCTCTCATTGGAAAACAGGCTTCTAAGGTATAATAAGAAAACAAAAACTGCCGGGCGGTTGTGGTGCACGCCTTTAATCCTAGCACTCGAGAGGCAGAGGCAGGCGGATCTCTGTGAGTTCGAGGCCAGCCTGGCCTATAAAGCGAGTTCCAGGAAAGGCACAAAGCTACACAGAGAAACCCCGTCTCAAAAAAACAAAAACAACAACAAAAGAAAACAAAAACTAACTCAGTAGAGTTGGACAAAATATGGAAGGCTTCACAAATTTGTGTGTCATCCTTGCACAAGGGCCATGCTAATCTTCTCTGTATCATTCCAATTTTAGTTTATGTGCTACTGAAGCTACCATCACACCAAATTTTCATTATCCATTCAATATCTACTGATAGAGAAGGTTGATTTCAATTCTTTGCTATAGTGAATAAAGCTGCGAAAAACAAGAAGGATGCAAACATCTCTACGGTAGGTATGGAGTTCCCTGAGTATATGGCAAGGAGTGAGAAGGATGGGTCCCTGCATTTCTATTTTTATTTCTTTGAGAAATCTACACACTGATTTGAACAATGTTTGTATTAATTTGCACCCCCACCAGTAATGAATAAAGGTTCATTTCATTCAGTTCTTTAAAACGATGTCATTGAAATTAAACATTTGATCTATTTATTACTTCCCTTAGATCTAATGACAAAAGTACTCACTTCACACTCATACTGCAATTTATAAAGCTGGTGTTGATGAGCAAGCCTTTCCTTTTCAGTTTCTTTGCAGTCTGTACTTTCCTTTCCAGATGAACCCTTAAGCAAATGTAACAAGAATATTTATTTCCTATAAAAAGCACTATTATTTTCCATTTACAGTGTTTCACCTGTATATAAAGTTGCCTTATATAACAATTCCCATTTATGCTTTACTTCCCTAATAGCACCCATTAAATAATACAACAGCTGTAAGTTGCAGCTACTGCTGAGTGACACTCATGTTTGCTACTTGTAGTTTTTGTAATGCTCTTATTTTTATAGAAATCATATGATGAGGTGCTTGCTATTTTTATTTTAAGATACTAAAAGGGGCCGGGCGGTGGTGGCGCACGCCTTTAATCCCAGCACTCGGGAGGCAGAGCCAGGCGGATCTCTGTGAGTTCGAGGCCAGCCTGGTCTCCAAAGCGAGTTCCAGGAAAGGTGTAAAGCTACACAGAGAAACCCTGTCTCAAAAAAACCAAAAAAAAAAAAAAAAAAAAAAAACACCCAAAAAAAAAAAGATACTAAAAGGGGTAACTTGCCCATGTTTACAGTGGAAGAGCCTGAATTCTAACTCAGGCAATACCAAGTGCCCATTCTTAATTACAGCAGTGCACCAACTTATTTTAATGTTCAACTTCTCTCCTATATCATAAACAATATACTAACAAGGACCTTACTAGAGCACACTTAGACACCTTGCAGGTGGCTCAATGGTTTCTAATAAGCGAATAAACATTCTCTGTAAGTATGTGACATTTTGATTCTCACTTTAGAGTTCTTCTGGGTTACTGGACTAACATTAATGACCCCATATTTAAATTTCAGTGTAATAGCCAAAGCTATGTCAATTCAGTTAATATATACATATTTTAATACTGTAACCAGGGATTTATTCAAATCAACTTGACACTTGGACAATGGGTAACTGATTGTGATGCATCCACATTTTAAACCATAGAGCAGCTCACTACTAAATTCAAACACAATGTGTGTGTGCATGTGCGTGTGTTTTCAATCCTTCATCTACTTTGTACAATTAATTGCTCCTTTGAGCACTAATATTCATATACTTATGGGTATATCATTTCAATCGGTGGCTACTATCAAAAAAGGAGCTTGAAAAAATTGCTTTTTAGGAGGTATTTCATGGTTCTAACCAAATTTAATTAAAAAAAAATCAAAGTAGTTTTGATTTATTAAAATCTATTTTCATAACATGTAATTTAGTGGGATTTATTCTAGTTTTCAGTGTGGTGGTGGTGTCTCCTCTCTCTGTTCCTTCACACTCTTCAGAAACCACTTTTACAAGAAAGGCATTTATTAACTTTGCCCAGTAACCATGAAGTGATTTTGAGGGCACATGTAAAGTTTGTAGTGCCAATTTTTTTTTTTTGTAATCCCCTTGTCTTGCAATACACCCTGTTTTTGTTGCTTTTCTGCTGGGCTTTTCAAAAAGACATACTGCTTAAACAGTCTACAAAAACAAAATTAACAACTCTTTCTCCAAGGAGGAAGGCAGGGCTGGGCCCTCTCCACTGCTCACCTGCTCTACCATGTCCAGAATATGTAGTTCATCCAGGCTACAGAACTTGTCCTCCGCTGCAGAATCTTCTTGCGCATCACTTGCATCAGTTTTTACGGATGTGCTGAGTGTGTGTACATCTACTTGTTCTGTTTCCAGTTGGTCTTCCTTTTCTACCATATATGAGCTATAGTGGGGACATAGTCAATGTGACCTTTCACAAAGGTACAGTGCTTTCCTTATAGGCTACGGCCTCTCAAATTAGTATTATACTGCCTTGTGAGATACTCTGCATTAGAAGGGTTCATGGTCAAAGTCTAGACAGTGCTCACACTGTTCTTTTCTCATGAACACTAACAATGGACATTAACATATGAGGTAGTACTTGCTCAAAATACCTATTTAATTGCTCACAGCAGTTTTCAGGAATTAGGAGACCACAGGGTTTATTTTTCAAATTATAGTTATTAATGTTAGTTATTTTGGAAATAGTATTTTGGGACAGGTTTGCGAGCATTTCCACATCTTCAATATTATATTATCATCACAATTCATACATTTACCCCAACCAAAGAAAGGATATACATATGTCTGTTGGGGACATAAGAATGATATATCTATTAAATTAAGTTTTAGTCTATGTATATTTTTACCTATTTTAGTAAGCATTCAAGTCAGTGTTTGAATGAAGGAGTTAGTGTGTTAGATGACTACTGAATAGAAGTTTCCAAAAAGATATCCATGTATTATTGACAAAGCATACCTTAAAAATACTAAGAAAAGTTAAGATGTAAATACTTACCCTTGCTCTTCTTCTGAGTCTTTATCCTGAAAAGACAGCAACACAAGAATTAGTAATCTGTATCAACTACTTTAGCTCAACACAGTGATAATATTGCATTTAGATGTGTTTCTCTCAAACTTTTCACAACTAAAAAATTATACATCATTTTGTATAATGATGCTGTACATACTTATGTATCATCAGTCAACTATAAAACAGAAATGTGAATTCTATGAAATACATAACCACACTGTATGTGATACAATGTGGTTTTTCTAATTCCTACTTATCCTATTTCCCATTTAAATAGTGTTTGCATCTCATTAAATTTATTTTATAATCTTGAAAATCAAGTGAGTGAGATAATAGAAGTGAATACTGGATGTGAGTTTGTATCTATTAGGAAACCTTGGGACAGAGTATATGTAAAATCCATTATTTCCACACTAACTAAACAAAAGGATTTTGAAAAACTACATGGAAAAAAAATAAATCAGATTGATATTTGAAGAATCTTATACATAAAAGACACTTAATATACATGAACACAACTTAAATTAGGAATATTAATTAACCAGGAGTATTGACTTCTACTATCTACACGTTTCCTCTACAGGTACAAGGCTATACATACAAATTTGTTTTCTCATTTTTATACCAATTTCTTTTTACTATTTAGAAATGTTCATCTCTACCTCGGTTTTAGCATATGTGAACACTTGAGTCAAATACCTGATATAAAAAGACCTTCAGCTGTTCATAATGAATACATCTAGAACAGTTGATTATCATTTTCCAAAGTCCACTTTAGCTCTTCCCATGAAAACTTCACGTCAATCCACTTTAGCCTTTAGCCATTCTGCCCTGTACAGTGACAACTCAATTTAAAGGGCAGAGTTCATTTTCCTGTCAAGTTTCTTTCTTCTTAAGGCTTCATCATACAAAAAAGAAACAAACAAACAAACAAACCAAAACCCCTCCTAGTCTTTTCCTTACTCTAACTCTGGTGGGAGATACACAAAATTTGATTGCTTTCTTCCAGATAACTCCTGATAGGCATTTTCAGAGCTACTGTTATAATGTTAGGTCCATATGTTATAAAACAACCAAGAAAGGAGGTTGCAATTTCTCATAGAGACCTTGTCATTACTTCGTATAACAAGCAAACTTCCATATGCTAACCGTTTTCACGGGAATTCTTGATTAGACAATGAGGCTGACAGTGTTCAGGGCCTCCTGTATATACTACAAAAGTATACACAGTGTTGCACCTATAGCAACACTAATCGTGTAACACAACATAAAATTACTACAAGTCTAATTTTCTATTTTTAGAATTTGTAAGTTATTTAATACTAAGATTAAAATATAACATGAATTTGTCTTGTAATGCCAAAAATCTCTTAAAACTATCATTTTCAAAAGTCTCTCAATTTCTTTAATAAAACTAAATTACAGAATCCCAGAATGTTAAAAAAGCAGTCATTTAGATACATGCTAGCTTATGGGGTATGACCCTGAGACTTAGCATTATCTTGGAAAATATATATCACTAATGAGTGCTGCTGTACCTTATTAAATAAAACTACTAAAAATTTAAAACATTTATTTTAACTTATTTATTTTATGTACATTGGTGTGAAGGTGTCAGATCCCCTTGAAATGGAGTTACAGACAGTTGTGAGCTGCCATGAGGGTGCTGGGAATTGAAACTGGGTCCTCTGGAAGACCAGTCAATGAATGCTCTTAACTGCTGAGCCATCTCTCCAGTCCCTCCCAAAATACTCATATTTTTAGTTTAATTTTCATAATAACAACTGAGTAAATTTTATAATGGTTACAATAGTATGACAATGCCACTGATATTTTACTTAGCAGACTAAAATGTTATTTTATTCTTAATCTTAGTATTTACAAATTAATCTTCATTAAGTTTCATTAGTCATTAAAATGTTTATCTTAGTGACTAATAACATATAAGTAAACTGTATTTAGAGAAACTAGTCAGTTTATGATACACAGAAGTATCAAGATTTTGAGTATGTTCCATATTAGAAAAATTACGATTTTTCTTTTAATCACAAAGTTCACATGGCATAATTATTAGCCATATGCACCATTAAAAATATTCCCATTTTTCCTTATACTTCTCCAAGCAAATCAGAGTTTTAATAACATCTATAATTCATACAGTGACTTTTCTTTTTTGCAGCTGACAAAAGTCTGAGGACTGGGTAATGTAGAAAGTTCTGAGCAAACACTTTGGAATACAGCAGGGATGTGACAAAAAAGCAGCTGCGAATAAAATAAGGAACCATTTTTTTGTGAGATAATTGAACACTGTGTGAAGATGCATTGCTGTGATTGGTGCACTAGAAAGCTAACCGGCCAATAGCTGGGCAGGAGGTTCAGGTGGGATTTGCAAGGAAAGAGAGAGTAGGAGGCATGTGAAAGATGCCATGGAAACGCAGAACGAGTCAGACACACAGAATGGGAAAGAGGTAAAGGCCATGTGGCAAAATGTAGATTAATAAAAATTGTGTTAATTGAAGTTATAGGAGCTAGAGGCACAAGCCTAAGCTAAAGTTGAGCTTTCATAACTAAATAATTAGTCTCCATGTTATTATTTGTGAGCTGGTGGCCCAAAGAAAACTCTGACTACAGCCATTTTTAAAAATGAGAGTATAATGCAGAAATTAAAGAAATTATCAAGTGACTAATTCAAGACTGTTTACTATAGAAACGGAGCTGTATGTAAATGTACGCTCAATAAGGTTTTGAATAATTTGTATGTCCATCTGGATGAATTTAAGTCCTAATTGTGAATTGTGTATTAAACTTCAGGTATTCATGATCAGACATCCATCTGTTACAATGCCAATGCAGTGACTTACCTTTTTATTCTTAGTTTTTTTCTTCTTCTTTGTTTTACTTTTAACCTAATAGATAAGAAATAAACCATTTACTTAATATGTTATTCAAGCTGTACAGTGGATATTATCTAGTTTCTTCTAACTACTGAAGTCTATGTCTTCTAATAATTATTTTTCTAGATTTTTATGGATTTTTCTAGATATTTTGTACATTTTTATGGAAACAAGTATACTTAATTTAATTTCAACCTTCAAATCCTTGAAAAAGAATACAGAGAAGAACATATCAAACAAAAACAACAACAAAAAAAGAGAATGGAACTTTTTTTTTTTTTGGTTTTTCGAGGCAGGGTTTCTCTGTGTAGTTTTGCACCTTTCCTGGAACTCATTTTGTAGCCCAGGCTGGCCTTGAAGTCACAGAGATCCGCCTGGCTCTGCCTCCCAAGTGCTGGGATTAAAGGCATGCGCCACCACCGCCCGGCGAGAATGGACCTTTTTAAAGAGCAACAATATATTCATGCTCATAAGATAAATATAGCAGCTATCTGCTAAGCCATTCAGATTTCATCTAAATGATTTCATCTCTACTTCTGTGTTAAGAGATATTGAAATATCTCAATGTTCTTATTTTCTCTATCTCTTCTATTCCTATTACATCTTGTTCTTTTCTCTCTCAAATGTACTTCCAATGGCCGAGAGTAAAAAAAAAAAAAAATGGATTTCCGTAGCTAACAAAGTGCTTGAATTTTGACAAAATAATTACTGAAGGAGAAGCTACAGTTGAAAGAAATGGGCAGAGTCATTTCAACTCCGACTCTTGCCTCCAATACTCTCAATATAGTACAAGCAACATCAGAAGTGCAGTATAAGTTCTTCAAATTCAAATGGTAAACCTTATACCTCTTGAAGATCTTTAACAGATTCTGTTGAAGATTCACTAGGTATCGAGGATACATCTTTATTTATTTCTGCTAACTGTATTTCAGTGTTTGATTTCACATTTATACTGTATTCCATCACAGGTGGACTCAATTCTTCTTCATCGTTCTGTAACTCTTCTATATCCATACCTAAATAATAAAGAGAAAGATATAAAATCGAGAGGCAAAGTTTTGAGAAGTTTAGCCTTTTGTTATAATTATAAAATATTTACTAGGCAAGCAAGATAGTGCAGTAAGTAAAGGCTCTTGCCATCATACCTGATGACCTGAGACTGATTCCCAGAACCCACATGGTAGAGGGAGAGAACCAATTCAGCAAGTTGTCTTGACTTCAAACATTTGCTCCATGGCAAGCACATAAACACTTCATTTCTATGTGAAAATTGTATGCCTACTTAGCCATAAATCACAGGTATGCATATAAACCTGGAACCAACCAGTACAAACCAAAACAATGTGACTCCTCATTGATAGTTAAATAAATTCTAAGTGTTAGGTACTTTAAAATGTAAGTACAATTTAAATACTAAGGTATTAAATTCTGCCATTGACCTTAGTAAAACGCAACTAACATTATTTTATAGAATATAAATATGAAACATAAAGCAGGGAAAAACTAGATCATTTCCCTTTCCTTTTTCATAAAATGTAACTGCACCATATTATACGACTACTTCTTTGAATCTTTGCTCTCTCATTGTCCTAAATATTCAGCCTCAAAACTTCCTCATAGATGGCCCAACTTTAACCTCAAGCAAACACATGGTATTGTTCTCTAAAGAATAACTTTGAGAACATAAATTACATTTTTAATTTACACTTGTTTACTTAAGATTTATTTGTGCGTGTGCATGTGCATGTTTGCACTTTTTACGTGTGTGCGTGTGCGTGTGTGTGTACCCACAGAGATAAGAAGAGAGTATGGATTCTCTTGAAGCTGCAGGTATATAGGAATACAGGTGGTTGTGAGCAGCCTGATATTGGTGATGGAAACTCAAGTGGGGTCCTCTGCAAGAACAGCAAATTCTCTTAACCACTGAGCAATCTCTTTAGGCCCCTAAATTTTATTATTTAGAGCCTCTGAATGGAAATTACTAAACTAGGCAGGAGTCACGTGTTGCAGTCACAGATATTCAGATACTTGTTAGGCGAATATAGGTAGATTAAGAACAACAACAAAAGCAAAAACAAAACAACAACAACAAAAAAACACCAAAAAAGAAAAAGGAAGTGAAAAATAGCAACTCACCACCTGTCCCCATAATACAGAGGTATAGACATTGGCTTATGAAGACAATAATGCTACATAAAGCAGCAGTTAAGCAAGTAGAGCAAGCAGACAGGCATTTCTGCCTGCTTAAGTCCTGAGTATAAAAATCTGGAACCTCATCCTTGGGTAAGTCCTGTGACATGCACTACAGTCAAATCTGAGCAAGGCAGATACTAGGATCAGCTGGCCAACAGTAAGCTGGTGATAGAATTTTCTAAGCTTGTGGGTAATGTACACTTTAGTGTATATATATATATATATATATATATATATATATATATATATGACATGACATATAAACACATGTCAACAACATATGTATGTCTTAGGGATGCTGAATTAAAAGGTCACTTATGTATTTTGAATTCAAATATACTTACGCTGACTGCCTGTTATTGACTGTAGAGCAATTCCTATGGCAAACAGAGAAAAAAATAATTAGGAGTGTAACTGCAAGCACACCAACAAGTATCTGACTAGGATTAAGAAAGGCCAGAAATCCTTAGAATGCTAATAGTTATAGTATACTAACTATTATACTATTAACTAATACTATTAGTAATACTATAGTTATTCTATAACTATCTAGAAAAGAACCAGCACTGCTCACTAATGTAGTTGAGACAAGGCACAATCTAATTATAGTAATAGCTATAAATCCATGATTTAAGAAACAAAGTAAAACAAATAAAAATGACAGTTCATAATAGTTAAGACTTGGAGCATCAACAATTTATTTTTAATTAAAATACAATTTCATAGTTTTCCTCTTCTATGTTCTCTCTTACCCCAAGCTCTCCCCGCTCCCTTCCTCCTCTTGAAATCATGCATTCTTTTCATTTAGTTGTTACTGTTACATATGCATACATATAAATACAACCTGTTCAATCCATTTAGTGTTACTGGTATATGACTTCGGAGCTGGCCCCTCGGTACTGGATAACCAATTAGGGAACTCATTTCTGAGGAACACTATTTCTTCCACTCTCAGCAGTCTCTTAGTTGCCCATAGTTTTTGTCTAGAGGTGGGGCCCCTCTAGAGATTTTCCCCTTCCATATTAGCACATCTACTGGAGTTGTACTTCTCAGTTCTTGATTAAACAGTTATAATGTTAAGGTGTCATGGGTGAAGCTCCCCTGTCATTTCTAGGAAGATAAATCTCACAGCAGTTTTCCTGGTCCTTTGGCTCTTACAATCTTTCCGCACCCTCTTCTGGAATGTTCCCTGAGCGTTAGGTGCAGGAGTTGTGTTGTAGATGTATCAATTGCAGGTACACACCCATGATCACTTACATAAGCATTTTAAACTGAGCAGAAATTCTTATTTATTATTAATCTAAGACTATGAAGGAATATTCATGAAATGTACAGCACATTTCTACTGAAGGTTTGAGTCTTTCAAGCTATACAATTTACCCTGAACATGACACCATTCCCTGTCCTTGTCTATTAGTCTACTGAGCACCTACAATAAATATGTAACAGGCTGTATTAGACCCTAGAGATTAAATAGTAAAGGTTAAAAAGAAAAAAAAATCTCCATGTAGACATAGTGGGGATAATGGATGTTGGTGGACCTGTAAATGAGAACTGAAACTTTAATAATTAAGAAAAGAGAAAAAAGGCACCATGAGAGCCTCTGTTAAAGGTATTCGACCATAAGCTCTTTAAGTGAAAATTGTGTGAAATGCCCTGGACTTAGTAAGTGCTCAGAGCCCTTTCCTCAAATATATATACATACACACACACACAATTTGAGTAGATGTAATTTTTAAGGCCTCAAAATTATAGATCAAGGGTTCTTGTCTAGTTGTCTTCTCATACTGAATAAAAGCCTCTAAAACACTAAATAGGAAAACAAAGTATCCCTAAACACAGAAAAGACACTCTCAAAAATGATTTGCTGGCTAACGAAGTAATTATTTAGTACCTTGTTGATAGCAGGATAACATCCTCTGGATGATTTCTGGTACTGGTATGCCTAGATAAATGGACAGCTGATGATAATCAAGGGAGATATTCTCAATGGGATTCTCCTTGACTTTGTCAATATCCTCTTGTTTCATCCCAAGGCGCAGAAGAATATCAGAAACTTTTTTCCAAATTGAAATGAACTGTAACTCAGTGAGACCATTCATCAGAATCTCACTGAGGAGGATATCTCTGTACTTGCAGAGCCTCAGAATGTCTGCAGACTTAGAGAGATCAGAAGACGGTGGTTCCATATCCCAGCCTTTTCTGGGTGCAGGGAATACATTCAGATGTTTAATGAGCGCTAATAAGAGGCATAGGTCAAACTGTTTGGACTGTGGTAGCTCCTTGTTTGGGGGATAAAGCAGATGCCATGATCCACCCAAAGGGTGATTGGTCCAAAGATGATTGTAGTAGGGTTCCAGCACATTCTTGTGTATAAGCAGTTCTTTTTTCAAAAGAGTGGGTGGCATAGCCTCATCAAATATTTGTCGGACAATGTCAGTACCAGAAATAATAATTATATGAAGCAGATGATAGAAATAATTATAATCAAGTTTGAAGATAGGCATTTCATCTGAAAATGAATTTGGAGAAGTCAAAACAATCCACATTAATGTTCTTTTTCTATGTGGTCTCTCACATTGCACCCTAAGTTCCTGTAAGTCAGGAACTATTTCAAGGAATAAAGAACAGAAGAATTTTATCATGTCAGTGCTCACAATGCATGCTGCTTTCTGTCTAGCTATCAAAAACTCTAGACAGAAGGAACATGCTTCTAAGTAGAAGAAACTGAAGACTCCTCTAACCCAAAGGCTTTCATTTAACCATGTATGATTTTATTTAAGTAAATTAACTTTGGCAGCATAATGACAAAGTAGATCTGAAAATCCTGGAATTCATCAGGAATAGCAATTTTCTAGGTTTAAATATAATTTACACAAATAATTTTATTTATATTTTACATGAAGTCAGTACTGACCAGTAGAACTTCCCATGCCAAAAGTAGTACATGCTTGGTCTGCCACTCACTGAGTACTGTTGTCTGAGTGATCAACAGTTGAGTCTTAAAGGTTATTTGATGTTAGTGCAAATATAACTACATATAGCTACTGTCCATTATATTAAATAGTTCAGATATATACTAGTCAATATAGATATCTAATGAGTTGCTACTCAAAGTGCAGTCCATAGACCAGAAGTATTAGCACCTATCAGAGACTTATGAGACATGCAGAATCTTGGGTACCACCACAAACCTACCTATTGAATGGACACCCGAGGGTTTGTTTGTTTGGTTTTGGTTTTTTTTGTTTGTTTGTTTGATTTGTAATCATGAGATGAGATGATAGGATTTAAGAAGCATTTATCTAATAAACTTAATAATTATGGTGCTATTTCAACAATGAAATGGAATGAGGAACCAGACTAAACTATTGATACTTTTCAGTTAAAGTACTTCAAGAGGAAAGCAGCTTGAGGTAAGTTGGAAAGCAGTGGGAATTCAGTCTATGATAGTATTTAGTTTTTGTATGAATAGTAAACTGTGTGTTTATCATAAAATATAGCTTTACTATTTTATTGCTCATGGTTTTGTATTTTAAGAGATTTTTAATGAATAACTTTGCTTAGTATACTTAATATACACTGTGAAAACAAAAACAGTTTAAAAGAAATGTCTCAGAAGGCCTTCTTTACACCGTCAAATACAGAGCAGACTACTATTAGGGACATCTAGTCTCCCTAGTAAGAGGGGCTGACCCCAACTCTTCTTCCATGGAATCAGGGACCTATACGGTCTCCAAGTGCTGAACAGACTATTCTCTAGTACACTCCTAAAGAGCTGGCATGTGAATTTAGACTATTGGAATCCAAGCTCCAAAATGTTCGTTCCTTCTGTTATGGATTGCTTACATGCTTGCTCTTTTAAGAGAGAATGTAACAAGAGGGGAGGGGTTGGATGAAAACTCTCCTGAGGTAAATCCTACTGTATACTCACAAGTATGTTCCAGAGTTAGCATGTCTCACCACAGAATGCCAAAGTAATATGAGCCAGACACATGCAGATTTTACTGTCTATGGGTTCTAGTATACAGCAAGCACTATTTGGTGGAATACACCTGATGCTTGTGAATAGCAACCATAAATAACTGCACAACTGCAAATAGAATGATACTTTACAGAGACAGTTTAAAAAAAAGTGAATAATACTTTTCAGTAGGAGTCATATTTTAAAAAAGTAATACCTTTTTCATCTAATTTTAAATTGAATTCTGGTCTTATATCAGTGTCAGTTAATTCCAGAGACATCAACTTCTTATAACTGCAAGTAGAAAAAAAAAAGTTATAGTGAAAAAGTACCAGTTAGACCAAATTTTTGGTATAAGCAACATTATTCTTAACCTAGAAACAATTTGAAAGCAAAGGGAAAGACAATTTGAATAAAAAATAAAAGCCACCAGTAGTGATAAGTCTACACTGTAATCAAGAAGTACATAGTATTAATAGAGTTCAAATGAAATCTGTGATTTCAAAAACTATGTGGTAGCTTTAAAAAGGGAAATAAAAGGATTAGTAGACTCCAGGGGTATGCAAACAAAAAGACAAAAAGCAGCAAACAGGAACTCTTTCATGTCCTATCATGATCACAGAAGTTAAAAACAATAATTAAAGGTAATACAACTTATTCAATTTTTAGAGATGTTTAAAAAATAAAAACTCTTATGATAATACTAAAATAAATAATTAGAAAGAATGGAAGGAAAAGCAAGAAAATTTACTAAATAGGTAAATGCTGTCAACAAGTGAAAACCCTATTTTTGCTTTGAAATGAATTTTGACCCACAAAATACCAGACATTAATACTAGGAATTGAACGTTGTGGTGGTTACTGTTTGTTGATAATGGATCTTATCCCAGATGTCATTATAAGGAATAATCTAAAGCTCAAACAATATGTATTATTGGTTAAAAAAAACTAGATAAAAGAAATAATGTAAGACTATTGGTAAGAAATGTAAATTGGTAAAACTATTGTGGAAAAAAATTAACAGTGTCTAGTAAGTTAAAAAGTATGCATAAAAAGGCCTAGAAGTTCTAACTCTAGGTAAATGTTATGAAAAATTTCTACACATACTTATATTGACTTTAGTACCATTTATGGAGTTTCAGATTATAAATAATACAAGTATCTATCAAGTGTTGTTATAAAACAAAATTACAGCAAGGAAATGACACAAATGAGTCACACCATACAGAGTTCAATAATGAAAAAAAAATGTGTTTTTATATAAGGTCTACATAGAAAACTGTAGTATAAGCAAAAAAATATATTATGCAATTTTGAAAACGGGTTATAGTAGATTAAAAATGTATACTATAAATTATAGAGTAATCATTTCAATAAACAGCAAAAACTAATAGGATAGCAGTGTTGGAGAGACAGCTTAGCAGTTAAGAGCACTAACTGCTCTGGCAAAGGATACTAGTTCAGTACTCAGAACCGACATGGTGGCTCACAACTGTCTATAACTCCAGTTCTATAGATTATCACACCTGTTCTGACTTTCACAAGTTCCTATACACAACACACACACACACACAAATCTAATAAGACACACAAATAAAAACAAAGATGAGATGGAAAAAATAGATCTAAATCAATCATCTAAATATACATAATATATATGGAATAAAGATTAATATAAAGGCAAAGATTAACAAATTAGAAATAAAAGAGCATAATCTATGCCATCTACAAAAATAAAAACAACTTCCACTGAGATACATAGGTTGAAAAGAATGGATAAAAAAGAAATGGAAATGTTAATACCAGACAAAGAGACTTTGAAGCACGACTGTAAGGGATAATGAGGATTTTACATTTAGGGTTACATAAATGCTGTGCATTTAGCATCTAATAAAACAGCTTAAAAAACAAATAAGGATAAAGCACACACATCAGATAACTTTTTCAAAAGTAAGCATGTAATTAGTCAAGGTAAACATAGAAAACACTGAAACCAAGTGTAAACTGGTGCCCAATGTGGGGCCCAAATTTCCACAAGGTGCCTGAGAAAGCTGAAACAAACAAACAAAAACAGATAAGGCTCCTTTAAGAGGCACTGCTGTGCAGCAGAGCACTTGAGCAGCTGGCACACAAAGTAGAAACAGCAAGCTAAGTAAAAACGCCTGCCACCATGTGAGCATCAGCTTCCTAGAGCTGGGGCGGTTAAATGCAGCTCTTAGCCAGTCCAGTGGGCTTAAGGCTTGACTTTCAGGAACCCAAAGATGGGCAGGAGCCAACTGCCAGAGCCACACAGTGGAGGGCCTGCCTAGCTGCTACTTAGAAGTTTAAGGTTGGGTTCATGCAGTCAGAGAACACTACAGGTGCCCAGTAAAACAGGTCCAGACTGGAAAAAACCTTTAAACAAGTTAGTGTGTACAGGTACTTACGAAAGAAAAGAAAATGGGTAAAGACAGCCATAGGAAAAAATGGTTTAAAAATAAGTAAACTTTTTTTGTTGTTGTTTTTGTTTTTTGAGACAGGGTTTCTCTGTGTAGCTTTGTGCCTTTCCTGGATCTCGCTTTGTAGACCAGGCTGGCCTCGAACTCAGAGATCCGCCTGCCTCTGCCTCCTGAGTGCTGGGATTAAAGGTGTGCGCCACCACCACCCGGCTGTAAACTCTTAAAAGAAAGAGTGAAGTAATATAAAAAGAATAAGATGCATAAAGATCGAAAATATACAGGGAGTTTGGACCCTGTATGGTGTTTTGCTGACTTTGAATTTTTTGAATGCTGATGACTGAATGGCAGCTGATGAGAGACATAGGATTATAAAGGAACTACTGAATTAAACCAGCCTAGATACTTAAAGGGTGTCTTAACTTTAAAATTGAATTCAAAAAAATGTATTGTCTTAGGGGAGGTTATGCTTTTATTTCCACAGGAAATGAAAGGCTGTGGATCCATCAAAATTAATAGAGATCAGATCTGATTCGGGGAGACCTCCTAAAAATCTTGGCTACAGACATAAAAAAATAAACCAAGAAAAAGTCCAAGACAGGTGACATATATGCTGATCCCTTGACATGGGAACAGCTCTGAGACTGGATGAGGCAATGGTTATAGAATCTTCGTGACTTATTACATGCCATCCTTTCATATGACATGGATAGAGGTCTGTTTTATACAGTTCAAACAAACTTATAAAGTTGACAGATGTCTTTTATCTGCTCAAAGATAAAAAAGACATCATCTTTGGCTGGCTAACACAGTCCATTCTTGTGTTAATGTAGATATGTCCACTATCTTTGAAAGTTTGTATGTTTTCAGAAAAAAAAAAAAAAAGGACCAGAGTCCAATGAAAATGAGTGGCCCAGGTGATCCAGCCTTTCAGAGTGCCTCTGTTACAGGTTTCTAAGAGTTATGAGTTCAGAACAACTTCAAGACTGCCAGCTGAAGTCCAGCCTCACAGATGATTCTAGCCAGGACTTCAGATAAGCCATGCACTTTCCCATTACACAGCAACTAGACAACAAGTGTTATATATGGTGGTATTTTATTTGTACTGAAATGTGATTTTAATTGTATGTTAATAAATAAAGTTGCCTGGGGGTCAGAGTTATTAGAGCCATAGCAAGAGCGTGGCGGTGGTGGCACACGCCTTTAATCCCAGCACTTGGTAGACAGAGCTAGGTAGATCTCTGTGTGTAAAAAGATACAGCCAGCATCGGAGACACAAGACTTTAATCTCAATCCCAACCATAGAAAACCTGGAAGTCTTTACAGGCAGGCAGTGACGAGGCATGTGTTTACAACCAATGAGAAGGCAGAACCAAAAGTCTTTATAAAGACAAACACACAAGAAGTAGCTCATTTTCGGAGAGCTCTCTTGGCTGAAGCAGGAAAGGTAAGGCTCTTAGTTCTGACCTCTTGGCTTTCTTCTCTGAATCGGCTCTGTGTTTCTTATTTAATAAGACGGTTGGTTACATCTACAGTTATGGCTAGTTTTTTTTAGGACCTGACTTCTCAATTTTCTCAGGATCCCCTGGGGATGCCGTCACCCCTAGACAATAGGAAGCAGTCTAGAGAACACAACTCCCACATTCCCAAGAGGTGGGGTGGATGGTTTTTGGTCATTCAGTGGGTAATGGATGTTTATTATCATTTAGTGGGGATATAGGAATGTAGGATAAAAAGACAACTATTCATCTCAAATATTTTACACTGGTATGAATTTTTGTATACTGATACAAAATTAAGGTTATTTTTGTTATACTATGTTTCTACTCTTTTTTAAAATGTTGTACCTAAGCAACTCATTTAAAAATGGAAGGTAAAGTTCTTGTCCTTGAAACTATTATCATAAACTGTTCAGGATAATTAGGAATTGAAGGTTAGTAGTTAGTAGTCTGTAACAATCACAGTTTTAGTCATGTTAGGTATGTTTTCAAGGTTAAACATATATATCGGATAGGTGATCTTTAAATGCTTCAGAGACCTACAGAATATGACATTTAAGATGTTTAATAACCTAAGGCTTTTCATAACGGTGAGATACATCTGCTCTTGGCAGCACCAATCTACTTCATAAACAGATGGTGGGCATCGAAGAACCTCCATATGGAGTTTGCTTTCACTGTGGCAAAGCTAACCATTTAGGCAAGAAACTGCCCCTGCCTAACTGCTGACACTTCTGAAACTGTAGAAACTGGATAATTAGGACACAAAGGAAAAAGACCAGCAAACTTTGCCACACCAAGGTGGGACAGACCTTTAAATTCCTGCTTTGAAAGAAAAGTCTGTCAGACATTCTAGGCCTGTAGGCTGAAGATGGAGGCCCCAATGTTGCAGAGGAAACTTGGGTGGCTGTCTAGGCAGCCAGATGTTATTGTCACTTCTAGTTTGGGAAGTTTTTGCTCTGCATTTCCTATTTACTCAGGTAATATTATATGCTTCTTGGTCCTCTGATGGAGTTAAAGACAATTATAGTTTTCCTTATTACCAAATTCAGAAAAGAAACTTATTAAGACTGAGAAACATAAAAACTTAAATTGTTTATCTAAAAAAATGTTTTGAGGTCTAAAATGATAATTTTGGGTTGGTAATATAAGTTAGGATAGAAAGTAAATTAGGTACAAAACTTTGGACTCACCAAGATAAGACAGATAATGGAGTATTTTCTCTGAATTTGCCAAATGCAAATGGACTGAATATTGTAAATGTATTTCTTACATAATAACTTTTCTTATTGTACATAGTTTTACTAGGTAAAAGCTAAAACCTTTCTTTCTATTTAGACAAAAGGTGGGATATGTTACAGAATATTTGTTTAACTATGAAAAGATATGTTGCATTTGTTCAACTATGTAAAGACGTGTTGCATTTGTTTAATTATGTAAAGATATGTTGCTGTTTTACCTTGCCTGCTTAAGGCACTTGATTGGTCTAATAAAAAGCTGAATGGGGCCGGGCGGTGGTGGCGCACGCCTTTAATCCCAGCACTCGGGAGGCAGAGCCAGGCGGATCTCTGTGAGTTCGAGGCCAGCCTGGACTACCAAGTGAGTTCCAGGAAAGGCACAAAGCTACACAGCGAAACCCTGTCTCGAAAAACCAAAAAAAAAAAAAAAAAAAAAAAAAAAAGCTGAATGGCCAATAGCAAGGGAGGCCAATATAGGCAGGACTTCTGGGCAGGGAGAGTAAGTTAAGTAGGAGGAGGAATTTAGGCTGGAGGAATAAAGAAAAAGAAATGCCAGGGAGATGCCAGGGGCCAGACAGACAGATGAAGAAGCATGAAAGTAGAACATACAGAATGAAAGGGAAAAAGCCCCAAGGTAAAACGTAGATGAACAGAAACAGGTTAAATTAAGTTTAAAAAGCTAGTGGGATAAGCCTAAGCTAAGGCCAAGCATCAATAATCAATAATAAGTCTCTATCTTTATTTGGGAGCTGGTTGGAAGCCCAAAGAAAATTCCAACGACAGTAAACTGTCTAATGATGTACAGAATACAACTGTCTT
This sequence comes from Peromyscus eremicus, assembly GCF_949786415.1. Lineage (NCBI taxonomy): Eukaryota > Metazoa > Chordata > Mammalia > Rodentia > Cricetidae > Peromyscus > Peromyscus eremicus. The sequence continues at coordinate 45,915,880 of NC_081428.1, read as the reverse complement.
AGGGTTTCTACTGCTGTGTAGAGACACTATGACCACGACAACGCCTTTTGTTTTATTAACATGATTTATTGATTTTTTTTTGGAATCTCACATCATGTAACCTAATTCTTCTCACCTCCCTGTACCCCCATATCCTTCTCTCACCCATGCAGCACCCCCAAAATCAAAACAAACCGAAGCAAGGCAAGCAAGAAAGCAAACAAACAAAATTAAGAACAAAACAAAACAAAACAAAGAACCGCTTTGCTTCTCCATCTTTCTCACCTCTCCCACACCTCTTCATCTGTCCTGGTGGCATTGGGAGTGGTGTGTCACATAGTATATCTTTTTGTCCAATCAGCTTTACTTGCAAATGTCCATTGCAATGAGTCACTGATCTGGTTCTAGGTCTCTGGTTTCTGGTATACCATCATCACTGGACCCTTGCCAAACTCTTCTGGGATATCACTCAGCCACCCTAAGTCATGGAGACCCTGTGGATAGTATTCCACAGGACCAGTCACTTCAAGACCTCCAGTGGGTCCTAAAATGGGGTATATGTTATGGTGAGGCAACCCCAGGCCCAGCTGTGGGCCTTGGTGGTAGTTGAACTGCTCAGTCTGGTAAAGCCAGTTCCCCTACACACATACTGTCAGGGTCAGTTCTCCCTGTGGTGAGGGGTGAGGCCAGCCCTCCTGTGAGGGTTAGGGTCAGCTCTCTTGCTGCAGTGTCCACCAAGAGGCATAGCCAGCTTTCCCAGGCCCAGCAAAGGGCAGGGCTGGCTCAGCATGGCCCTATGATTTCATCGTATCACAGTTCCTATGGCCTCCTGAGGTAACCCAGTCCACAAACATCAACATAGACCCCAGCTACAGCTGGATCATGGACTCAGACATGGCCCTCAGCAGCAGCCTGGACCCAGATGACATCATGATCTTGGGGTATAGCACAGGCCAGGTCGGTATGGCCCCAGCTGCAGCATGGCCCCCAGACTCCAACAAGACCACAGATTGCAGCCCAGAACCTGGGTTTCTGCCTGGAGTCTGGTGGCAACATGGGCCATGGACTTCAACACAGACCCTAGCTGTAATAGGACTATGGACCCAGACATGGTCCTTGGCAGCAGCCTGGGTCTGGATGTCACCATGGCCTCAGAAGGTGGTGAAGGCCACCCAGATCAGCATGGCCCCAGTGGCAGCACAGCCTTCAGACACCCACATGGCCCCAAGTGGCAGGCCAGACTTCAAGGCAACTCTTAGAAAGGAAAACATTTAATTGGGGCTGGTATACAGGTTCAGAGGTTTAGTCCATTATCATCACGGTGGGAATGGCAGCATGCAAGCAAACAGTGCTGTAAAAGGAGCCAAGAGTTCTAAATTAGGATAGGCAGGCCACCCACTGAGACAGACTTCCTCCAACAATACCACACCTACTCCAACAAGGCTACACCTCCAATAATGCCACTCCCTATGAATCTATGGGGGCCATTCTCATTCAAACAATCGCATTCCACTCCCTGGCTCTCATAGGCTTGCAGCTATATCATAATGCAAGATGCATTTAGTACAATTTCAAGAGTTCCCATAGTCTTTAAAAGTCTCAACTGTTTAAAGTCCAAAGTCTCTTTGAAGATTCATGGCAATCTTTTAATTGTAACCCCTGCAAAGTCAAAATCAAAAATCAAAAAACAGATACAATGGCACAGAATATACATTTGTGTTTCAAAACGGAGGAAAGGGAGCGTAGTGAAGAAATAGTGGACCAAAGCAAGACCAAAAACCAGCTGGGCAAACGCCAAACTCTGCATCTCCATGCCTGATGTCAAACCTCAACAACACACAGGGATAGAATGCAAATTATTTTCAAATACAAATAGAACCTTCATCAAACATACAGTATAACAGATTACATAGCAAATCACTATAATTTTAAAAGATTGTACAAAAAATATATTGGTGATTATACTGACATGAACTCAGAATCATTATCAGAAAGATAACTGAAATATTGCAAAATATATGGCAATTAAGGAACATACTTCAAAGTAAGCCATGGTTAAGACACACACACACACACACACACACACACACACACTCATGAACACCATATACATACCATATACATATACAGAAAATTACAAAACATTTTGACTTGAATAAAAATATAGGGACATAACTACAGGAGTACTTAAAGATGAAATCATTCTACAAAAATCAAAGATTTTAAATCAGTAATATAAATTACAAGAAAGGGAAAGCAAGAGCCAGAGAGAGCTCAGTGGGTTGTGAGCAGGTCTGTAAATTCAATCCCTGGACTGCATAGGTGGCAAGAGAGAACTGACTCACAAAGGCTGTCCTTTGCTTCCCAAACACATGCCGTGGCACATGTACACACACACACACACACACACACACACACACACACACACACACACCCCAAATAAAAATTTAAGAAGGAAACATGAAGCAAACTAAACCCAATACAAACAGAAGCAAGGAACTAATAAAGAGGAAACATTAAATTAAGAATTTAAAAATACTGTCTAGCAGTGGTATCACACACCTTTAATCCCAGCACCTGGGAGGCAGAAGCAGGCAGATCTCTGAGCCCAGCCTGATCTACAGGGTTCCAGGACAGCAGGGCTACCTAGAGAAACTTTGTCTCAAAAAAAAAAACCAAAAAACAGTAACAACAACAACAACAACAAAAAAAACAAACCAAAAACAAAAAACAAGAACAAAAACAAACCAACCAAACAAACAAACCAAAAAACCCAAAAAATACAGAATTAAAAACAATAAAGAAAAAAAACAGTGGGGAAGAAAAATCTGACTCTTTCAAAGGATCAACAAAACCGAAAAAGGTTTTTATTTAGAATAGTTGATAAAAGCTACAAATTACAAAAACAGGAACTGAAGTGATATCATTACATCATTACAAACCTAAAATTCCTGGTTAAAGAAACCATAAAACTAAACCAGCAAAATGAAGAGACAGAGGAACTTCAGGTAGGAGTCAGAAAAGCATCCCGAAAATTCTTTTGTATCTCTGCCTTGCCAGTCAAATACCTAGTGTTTGCAAACTTAAAGCAGTCCATCCAACCAAAGATCTCTGCTGAAACTGAAATACCACCCAAGAAACAAACTTTACAGTTTACAACCAGTCACATGTGGTTGATATATTGTGCACACCAATAAACTTACCTGGGGGTCAGAGAACAGAACAGCCACTATATTAAACATAGAGGTCAGACAGTGGTAGCACACACCTTGAATCCTAGCATTCTGGAGGCAGAGATTCATCTGGATCTCTGTGAGTTCAAGGCCACACTAGGAACACCCAGGCATGATGACACATGCCTTTAATCCCAGCACTTGAGATCTCATGTCTTGCTTGGGAAAGACACATGCCTTTAATCTCAGGAAGTGATGGCAGGAAGCAGAAAGGTATATAAGACCTAAGGACCAGGAACTAGGGGCTTTTAGGTTTTTTTAGCTTTTAGACTTTTAGCAGCAGTTCAGCTGAGATCCATTTGGATGAGGACTCAGAGGCTTCCAGTTTGAGGAAACAAGACATGCTGAGAAGTTAGTGAGGTGAGGTTAGCTGTGGCTTGTTCTGCTTCTCTGACCTGTCAGAATTCACCCCAATACCTGGCTCCCTTGAGTTTTTTATTTAATAAGACTGTTTAGAAACTTGTCTTACAGTCACATTAACTGCCTATCAAAACAAAAGTAAATTAAACATTGAAGAATGATAGAATTCAGAATCATATGTTTCGGGTAGTATTTTGTGTGCTGGGAGCAAACCAGTAAGCAAAACAAAATTCTTACCCTTACTGAGGTGACTATCAAATACTTAACTTCTGATATGCAAGCAACTATAACAAACATTAGCAAATGTTTTGAGAGGCACAAAAGGAATTATGAAAAACAGGTACTCTCAGTAACTAGGCAAAACCAAAGAAGCACAATATTCAACGTCAGGTCTGAGGGTAAAATAGGAAAACTCTTTTACCTCGGGTAAAATTCTGGAGATTACTTAAGATGACACATTCAAGAAACCTTTTAAAAGACGCTCATTTATTTAGTCAAGGCAGAATGACTAGAGATGATATAGTGAGTTCAGTAGGACCCAAGCTGCCTACAGGGACAAGCTAAGTGAACTGGCATTGACCCTAAAAATAATGTGAAGCCTCTGAAATATTGTCAAACACAAAAATCATATATTTGAATTCTTTTCTTTAAAAAGTCCTAGTTACAGCTAAATAAACAACAGACTTTAGAGAAAAACAAGGTAAAGGACAGACCTATTAAGAAGCTGTTTAGAATGGCTGTATTATGGAAAGCATCCTACAGACTCAATGCAATATCTACAAAAAAACTCAATAATCTTTTCTTTAATAATTTATTTAACTTTCTTTTATGTGCATTGGTGTGAACGTGTCAGATCCCCTGGAACTGGAGTTATAGACTGTTGTGAGCTGCCATGTAGGTGCTAGAATTGAACCTGGATCCTTCTCAATGAGCAGTCAATGCTCCCGATCACTGAGCCATCTCTCCAGGCCCCTCCTTAATAATCTTTTCAGAACTTGAAAAAAGAATCTTAAATTTCATATAGACATAAAGATCCCAAAACAGACAAAACAATTCTGAGTAGAAAGAGGAACCACCACATCTATCTCCAGCTCAAGGGGTCTAACTCCTCTTTTGAACTCTACAGACAAATGCACTCACACATGCACACACCTAAACACAGACACTAACTTATACACCTAATTTAAAATAAACTAATAAAAATAATAGTTTAAACAGAGAAAAACTAGACACCTGCACATAGAAGAGTAAAACTAGATCTGTAGCTGTCACCCACATAAAAATCAATTCACTATAGACCATGTGTGCATAAACATTTGCATACATGTACATATGTTCATGTGTATGGACAGATGTGTGTAAAATTCAGAGATTAACATCAGGTTTTTATTCAATCACTCCTTATGTTGTTTTTTTTTTTTTTTTGAGACAGGATTTTCACTGAACCAATAGCTCACTAAATGGCTAGGTAGACTGGTCACTGAGCTACAGCGATCTACCTCTTTCTATCCTAAAAGCATTAGGGTTACAGGTGCACATCACTATATTTAATTCATTTCTCGTGTAGCCTGAAGTTTATCCACTATGCTATCTCCCCAGTCCTGAAAAATAGATCTTAAATAAAAATGTCCCTTAATGTATGATCTGAAACATTGAAACTACTAGAAGAGAACACCTAAAGATTTAGGCACAGGCAATGACTTTCTGGATAGAACCATGCCAATGGCCCAGTAAAATAAATGTCATGAATTGAGGGATTGAATCAAATTAAAAAGGAAAGAAAAGCACCACACAGGAAGTAACAGAGTAAAGATACCTACAGAGTGAAAGAAAAAAGTTACTGTCTGTCCACTTGATAGAAGACTAATACACACAAGACATAAAGAAACCCAAAAATTAAGTACCCCAAGGACAATATACTTAGTAAGTGGGCAAATTGAGCAGACAATTCTCTAAACAAGTTCAAATGAACAATAAATATATTAAAAAGTTTAATATTTTTAGCCATCAGGACATGCAAATCAAAACTGCACTTCGTTCATACCCTTACCTTATGCAGAATAACTACCAAGAAAGCAAATAACAAATTCAGGCAAGGGTGACAGAGAAAAAGAATGTAGTTCATTACAGACATCATAAAAGTTAATATGGAGGTTACTAAAAAACTAATACTACCACATAATTCAGTTATAGCATTCCTAGGTGTGTGCCCAAAGGGCTCTAAGTCAGCATGCCACAGAATACTTATAAAGCTATGGATATTATGGCATTATTCAGAAGTCAAGTCATAGAATTAGCCTAGGTGGTCACTCACCAGGAATGAGTAATAAAAATGGAGTATGACTCAGCCACAAGAAGAACCAAATCACATCATTTGTGAGAAAATGGATGAGACCAAAGAATTTTGTGTTAAAAAACAGAGAAACAAAGCCTCTTGAGAACAAAGACAATTACTATTTCCTACCTCACAGATGAAATTAGATAGAGGAAGAGGAGCTGCAGAAGAGAAGAGAAAGCAGAGGAGAGACAGGAGGATCTCTGGAGTTCACTGGCCAGCCATTCTGTCTCAAAAGAAAAGGTCAAGAGACACTGAGGATGACATTCAGTGTTGATGTCTGGCCTGTAAATGCACACGCACACTGCCATATGAGCATATACATACAACTCAGGCCCCAACAAATACATATAAGAAAAAGAGAAGTGAAGGGCTAGAAGAACTTTTTATATTGTAGCTTCTAATTACAATAGCAATAGTGTATGCCTCTGTAAATGTTTTGTTTAACATATACATCAGTATTATTTAGCAACATGCTTTGCTCACCTAAGAAATAGGAAGTTTAAATTTAAGACAAGCTTTGAGGCCTACATAAGCTTTAAAAAATAGAGTTTTTACATTTTAACAATAAACTTACATTATTTTAAGAAAAATGTATTTTGTACTCAGAAAATGATTGGTTTTACACTTAGTGATAACCACATAATTTTTCCTTCCTTGTTTTAAAATGTAAGTATCCACAATAGTAGGAAAAGAAGGGGGAATAAATGAGAACTCACTGTGGTTTTTTTTTTTTTTTTCACAAGGAATACTCTTAAACAGGTACCCTAAAACTGATAGGACACAGAGGCAGCTTCCAAAACACATAAACACTCAGAAAAGAAAAAAGTAACAAAATATTTTATTTCAAGCTTACCTTGCTCCTAAATTCTCGATGGTTATATATTCATCCTTTCTCACCACTTCAAACTGCAAGTGATGGAGAAAAAAAGCCCTAAAATAGTTCAATTTTCAAAATTCTTTAAGTTCTTAGCTTCCACATTTACAAAAAGATAATTAGAATAAAAGCACATTGACTACAAAACAAATGACACAATTAAAAGCTAACCAACATAAAATACTACTCAAATGACAAATTACAGTTACTCTTATAAGCAGCGAATCTTACATCATCATATGATTTGAATGACAACATTAAAATATAAAAGAAGCTTATAATATAATAGCATAAATAAGATAAATAATAAAAAGATTCATTTATAGTTCTAATTTTATTCTATTTACCTTAAACTAAAATTCAAGATATTCTATTAATTAAAAATTAAAATGGGTACTATGATTTATTTAACAGGTAAAAGATGTACATTAAAGAGACATTAGGTAGTTATTTACAGACTACATGGGATCAGGGTCTGGAGATACAGCTCAGTAGCAGGGTGCATGTTGAGCATGCACAAGGCCCTTTACTCAACTCCCAGTTCCACCAAAAGAGAAGAAGATTCAGAAAGTCTAAATTTATTTTTAATTTAAGATGGCAAAAAAGTAGTTAAATTATCACACTTTATCATTCTTCTACAATATATTCCTCACCACTAGTTCACTGGTGGTATATTTATCTGTTTCTATGATTTAGATTTTCTTATAGACCACTTAATACATCAGATAAAACAGGAACAGAAAGGGCAGGGAGCTCAGTCACCAAAACCAGAATGTAGCTAGAATCCTACTATTATTGTTAATAAATCAATTTTATGCAAAAAATAGTACTACAAACAAGGCAGGCAAGAAAAAAGTCAGGAAAAAAATCACTCACCAAAATTTTGACAATTCCAGGTACATCACATTGCAGCATTCTTACCATGTCACCTCCACATCCTTCTTTCAAACATTTTTTCCCACTAAAACTCTAAAATTGTTCATAGAAAAAGATAAAAATATAAACTTAAGCAAGGTTAGAAGCAGATAATGCTGCATGACAAACTGAAAAGTGTGACCAAACAGTTTCGAGTGAGCTGTTCAAAGTATTTTATATCAATGTGTATGTATGTTGTAACATTTTACTTTAGTTATTTAGTCTTCAAATCTTTAAGGAGCCATATAACAGCCTAAAGTATACATGATAATCGTGGAAAGAAACTTTAACATGCACTCAGCACAAAAAGTATGCAATTTCCATAAGCTACTTAAGGACTCTAGAGAAAAGGGAGTAATAAAAACTGTGAGTTCTCTGGCTCTGACCTTGTAATTTCCTCTGGTTAACTTACTTCTATTTCCTGTACTTCTCTGTCTAATAAGGGGAAAAATTAACTGCCCCATCAACCACATAAACTAAAATGTATGTTAAAATGTATGTATCCCTTTAATGCCTTGTATGTCTTATTTTTATAGCATGACATGCCAGTTCTTTGGTCATCCCAACACACACACACACACACACACACACACACACACACACACACACACCCCATGAAATATGTACACTTCACGGTCATTTTAGAGCTTAGAAATATTAGTCACAGTGGTGAAGTTACCAGTCTAATGTAGTAAAACTAGTAAGTAGTTCAAGGTAGATTTAATCCCAAATCTGCCACCTCCAGTTCTCTTTTCTACTGTGTAACAACTGCTTAAGGATTTTTCCTTGTTTACATACTGTAAAACTTGTAGAACTTAAAGTCACAAAGCAACCATGACCACAGCACAAGTAATTCATAAAGAGAAGGGCTCTGGATTTCACTTTAATGTTAGCAGTGAACAACTCAATTTATCATATGACTGGCATGACTAAACAGAAATAACTCCGTATCTGTACACTAAATCTTCTTCTACTTCATCTTTAAAACAGAATGTACACATAAACTAAGAGAGTCAAGGAGATGAACACCATAGAGAACAGAGAGTAAATGGAGGGGAGAGAGTGAATGTGACAGACAACGAAGAACAAGGGGAAAGGGATGATGTGCTGTGGTGTGGAACTTTAAGGAGAGTGCAATACCTGATCATTTTCTCCTGGGTACTTCAAGTTCTTGAACTTTTTCCAACAAATTTTATGGAAGTAGATACAGCAACTTTTACTGCACATTAGCTGAAAAAATCCCTTGAAAAAAATATAGATATAGAAATATAATTCATGTTAACATAGAAATACCATCAAGTCAGTTTTAAGACTATAATTTATAGATTATACTTTATTATAATACTGTTTTACACAACGTTTACAATTTACTAGCAAAGCCTGTAGATACCAAATGAATTTCTGATATTGTAGAATTAATAAAGTCAGAAAAATAAGGACAGTAAAAAGAGGGAGAAGGGCAATGATTTGAACTAGGCAATGTAAACTTTTCCATATTCTATGGTACAAGAAAATAGCAAAAACCCTCAAATGTTTTTCGTAGAACATGCTATTTATGCACCCCATTTTTACATTCCTCTTTTTCTCCAGCTCAACTCATTTCTGTGCCACTGTTATTTGAATTCACCTGTTACCACCCAGGAGACCTCAGACCTGCTGTTCTGGTGAAAGAATTCCAAATCTACTATGCTCTCCAAGAATAGAGACTTCTGTTATACTCTCTCCAGGAATGAGGTCCTTTAAATAAAATTTCTCTTTAGATTACAACAGTCTAAACTGTAATCAGAACTTCTGTTGCTACATAACATTCATTTGGTTGGAACCCTGAAGCTATCCTAAACCACAGGACTGACTAGCCACAGCCCCAAGACTTGAATACTGCATCTCTCCATCCATTCTATTTGTGTAGAGAAGCCTGCAGCAGAGATGCTAGCCACTTTATCTCAGAAGCAGGATTTGACCTGAACTCAAGAATGACAATTCTCACCCCGTCTTGTGGTTTCACAGACACACTGATTCAGAGATTACAAGATCAAGGCTGCTCACAAGAACATTTATTTAGTAACATGAGCCCTGAAAATTGACCACCTCTTAGCTATGCCACTATTCTCAATTTCTACCCTTTTTTATTATAAGGTGGAAAAAACTTATCTTTTTTATAATCTTATTTTTTGAGAACTTCATAATAAGCACTGCATCTAACATCACTCTTGGCCCCCTTTCCCCTCCCAAATTCATCTTTTCCATATTACTGTATGTACATGTACACATTTCAAGGGTGTATTTTCCCTGTCAAGTATAGGGGACATTGTATAGCACCAAGAGTTCTGGGCTTCTTATAATCTTTCCATCTCATTTTTTTGTGATTTTACCTGAGTCTTAAGTGTTAGGTTATGCGGCAGACATATTAGCTGGGGCTGGGCACCCCATAGTCGTGTGTGTGTGTGTGTGTGTGTGTGTGTGTGTATTTTAAAATGCTGTTATGTAACATAGGGTGATGGTGCTCTCCACAAAAGCCATGCCTAGTCACGTGTGTGTGTGTGTGTGTGTGTGTGTATTTTTAAACGCCATTATGTAACATAGGGTGATGGTGCTCTCCACAAAAGCCATGCCTACCTAACAAAAACCACAGAGCCCGGCAGAAGAAAGAAATCTCCCTCCTAGTTGCTGGTCAGAGGAATACAAGAGTCTCCTAAAACAACATATGCTACTGATATTTCCTTTAGTTGCTGTCCAGAGCTTTAAGGTAAAATCCTACTTCTGCAGACACCACAAACTTCAGAAATAGAACTTGGAACAACTGAGTTAGAACTGACTTGGAAGCCTCCTCCCTGAAGACTGTTGTTCATAGTCACCAGAATGTACTATAAAAGCTGCCGAGGAAGAAGAGCAAACTGTAGTGTTACTCAGCTATAAACCCTAAGAACCACAATGACTAGACCACAGAGATATCCACAATGATGCAATACTGGCACTACTATTGTGGGGGTAACCAAAACCTGTCTATTGGATTTAAAGTCCACTCAATAGGAGGGAACTCATGTTTGGTACTAGAACCTAGCTGGAGAGGTAACAAGCCCAAAAGGAAAACCGACCATTAAAATTTTCTAACTGTATAACCAACATATAACCAATATAATATCTAACTGTAGTCTAAATATTTATCCTTAGTCCCACAGATAAGTGTAGCTCTTACCACTCATCAAAGAAGCTTCTTTTTTGCAACAGAGATTATTTCAGAAATCCACAACTGGTCAAAATATAGAGAATAGATTATTTTACTGTATGAATGAAAGGCAAATAGCCATAACTTCAGAGGCAAGTGAATATTACAAAAACTTCAGCAAAACCAACCTATTCTTCTACTGACTCATAGAATATAATTAATATTGACTGTGAATACATGTTCTCAGAGACAAACTACTTCTTAAATATATTACCATTATAATTAAAGTAAACATTGTTCTTTAATTTTTTTTTCCCCAGGGCTGGGACAAAATTCCAGGAACCTGCACTTACCTCATTAGAGCTCTGCCACAGAGCCACATCCTACGACCTATGTAGTATTTTCATGTATAATGATAAAATAATTTTAACTGTTTTATACATTACAATGAAACAGTTAATTGATAATTATGTTACCTTATAGTTGGTGTTCTTTAAAATGTCAGCTTCACAAGAGCGCTCACAATCAAGATAACTGCAAATGGTCTGTTTCATTATATTACTTTCAGTTCTTTTGATAAAATTATTGAGAATATCCTAGAATTTAAAAATACATATACTTGTGAATTATCTACTATAAATTAAGCCAGAAACATATCCATAATCTACCTTAAGTAACATAACTACAGATCCCATTTAAATTATATATATGTGTGTGTGTATGTATGTATGTATAACAGCAACCAACTTATTTACCCATTCCAATGTAAATAAATAGAAAAACTCTAAACTAGAAAAATGGATATCTCACATAGAGAAAGTAGACAAGCGTATGTTTGAAGCTAAATTTCTCTTCCATACACTAATCCATAGCATGTTCTTATCAAGAACTGTATACATACATATCTCAGAACTGGAGCCAAGCAAGATATAATGACAACAGAACCACTACAATGGTGCAATATGACAACTAATGACACAGTGGGCAGATATGATACAGAAATATTTCTCCAATGCCAAGTTATAGCACAGAATAAATTTTCTCATTTTAAACTAATTAAATGCAAGCAAATTACATTATCTTCACTGAGTTAGACAAGGGCCTTAATATCCTTTAGAGAGAAAACGCTGTATCAAATAGTACTTATTAGTGGTAATATACTATGAGTATATATGATATGAAAAGTAACCCTTTACAGGTTATTTAATGAGCAGCAGCAATATATATAAAGATAAATTTTACAAAAATATGACAGAAGATATCCCAAAAATAACAACAACAACAAAATCCCCAAAATTAACAACAAACAAAAACACTCATAAAAGCAGTAATGTTAGTGAATTAGTCCAATGGGCAAAGAATAGGAATAAGCATCCAAGCAATAAAAAACCTGAGAATTTATCCTGAACAACTCTTAGACAGAAAATGGAAAAAGTAAAATAGGTTACATGTAAAAAGTTAAAAATCAGACTCATATCAGATTTCTTTAAAATAAGATTAAAGGATAGAAAATAAGAGTGAAAACAATTTAATGTGTTAAGCTGTTTGGCCTGTGTGTATGTCTGTACACCATGTGTGTGCATTGTCCATGGAGGCCAGAAATGCGCACTGCATCCCGAGACTGGAGTTACAGATGGTTGTAAACCATTGTTGGGTCTGGGAATTAATTCTTGCACTTCTGGAAGAGCCAGTGTTCTTAACCACTGAGCCATCTCTCCAAGCACCAGTAGAAATTTTTAATGACTGAAAATTAATTTGAACATACAATTATATTTCTAGACAAGGAATATATAATGTTTACAAAATTTTTTTTTGTTCTTTTGTTTTTCGAGACAGGGTTTCTCTGTGTAGTTTTGGTGCCTGTCCTAGATCTTGCTCTGTAGACCAGGCTGGCCTTGAACTCACAGAGATCTGCCTGCCTCTGCCTCCCTAGTGCTAGGATTAAAGGCATGCGCCATCACTGCCCAGCAAAAACGTATTATTTTGAGAATTAAAAGATCTCAAAAAATTTACCTCCCTATCAAGCACTTAAGCTGGTGTTGGACTTACACCAAGCAAACAAGGAAGAAAGCCTAGAGTAGGTAAAACCTCAGTTCTGAGACACATAATTTTATACAGAGAGGAGAAAGATAAAAGTCATCCCCAGGGTGAGGCCAATTTATTAAGAACCAGTAAGATGGGAGAAGTGTGTGCATGTGTGTACATGACAGCACGTGTATATTTAAAGGAGATGCTATCTACATAAGAGAGCTCTCTAGTACCACATCTGTTATACTGGAATGGCAAGACAATACCTAAAAAAATATGAATACAGCAGGGCAGTGGTGGCACACACAGAAGGCAGAGGCAGGAGGATCTCTGTGAGTTTGAGGACAGCCTGGGTTACAGAGTGAATTCCAGGAAAGGTGCCAAAGCTACACAGAGAAACCCTGTCCCAAAAAACAAAACAAAACAAATTTAAATACTAATACGGTTTTTGAGTAAGGGGGAAAAAAGCCTATCTAGAGACCAGAAATTACAGTTGCAGACAATGAAGCAAAAACTCAATTTTTAAGTCTTTAGTCTTAATATTTTCAATAAAATTGTCTCTACAAACTTCTTTGTATGAAATAAAATTTTACTGAAAGTTTGTATAGTCAGGAAAATATTTAAAAGGAGGAAAACAGTAAAAACATCAAAAAACAATTAGAGACTGCTTCATATAGGAACAAATTTGAAAACTTTTAAAATATACAAAATTATTATTTAGTAAGTCAGTTAAAGTCATTCATCTTGACAGTAGAAAAACAGCAATTAGTAGAGTCTACTGAATACTCAGAAAGGTATATTAAAATACTTCATTATGATTGGAAGTTTATAAAAATTTGTCCTTTCAGTTTTGGCAATTGATACTGATTTTGAACTTCTATGCAATATGCCTCTTTATTTTCAGGGATGCTATTAGTCTTAAAGGCAACTAAAATCTAATTAGTCAGAAAGGTTTAAAGTAAAGTTATGTAAAACATTTGCTCTTGAAACATCTACCAAGAGAAACATGTAGCTACTTTTGCTTTAAACAAAGCAACTCAATGGCTTTACATAAAACTGCCTGAAAAGTAGGCAATATTCAGGTTTGGGGAAATGGAAGCATTCACATTTTATAATGAATATACACTAAGAGGAAGTATAGAAACATCTACCAACAACTTTATAATCAATGAGCGGTGGCTTCATGATTTTACCATATAAACGTTATTCTAATAAAATGATATGGGAATATACAAAGATCATTTAATATAAGAATGAAAAACTGAAAAGTTTTAGTTTGGACTATGTATTCAGTAATAGATGACTAAGTAAACTAAAGCAGGATACTAGTAGACACAAAGTAAAAATTGGTACCAATTTTAATAAACATACAGGAAATTATTAGTGTATATGCACGTGTGTGTAGAAAGGCAAAAAAAGGGACAAGAATAAGTTCTCCATTTGAATAAAAATGAGTAAAATTTTTCTTTTTAGATAAGGGGGTAATTTTATAACTAACTGTTCAGTTATTTTGTAAATTAAATTAAAAACAAAATAACAGCAAATGTAATTACAAAAAAACAAACAAAAAATAACTTAATTATTACACATGGGTTTTTAAAAGACAAGTATTAGGCTAGTTCAGCTACTGGTCTACTTACAAATTGAAAATGATGGCAGTGATTCTTCTTTTTCTCTAATTGTGCACACATTCTGCACCAGGTAATAAAATTAAGGTTATTTCTTACACAAAAAGCTAATTGTCAATAAAAGGATGTACTCTATAGAATATTAATATTTGATTTTAAAGTTACTTGTGAAAGACAATTCTGAATAGTCACAGGTAGCAAACTATTTTTAATAATTTCTTACTTTAAAAGTCATAGGTAAATCTTCATCATCTGTAGGATCTACGTCAAACCAATTATCATCCGTATCTCCCATTTCTTGTAAGCTTTTGTGAAATTCTAGTAGTCCTCCATTATATCTGCAAGGCAGTTTAAAGCAAAGGTTAGTTTGAACTAAACTCAGGTACTACATAGTTTATAAATGTGGGAACCAGAAACCCAAAGAAGGTGGTGATAACCTCTGGCATGCTGTAGAAATACAAATACTAGGACTCTCACCTGTGGTAGACTGGGATGAAATACAGGTAGGAGGGGAGGCACTAGGTTATGTAGTAGCTCAAGCTTGAACAGTATGGGGGCCATGGTAATTAAAGGGGTTGTAGAGTTGGTTGGCTTTTGTTAACTGTCTTGGAGGCCTTGAAGAAAGAGAATGACAGGTATAGGTCAGCCAACTATTAATTTAGCATGCACTTTGAAAGCCAGAAGGCCTCTAAGGCAGCATTTAAATTGATTCTTATTTCCTATACCTAATCTGTGCTGAAAATAAGGGCCAATAAGAGGATAAACTGTAAATGAAAACAAATATACAGCCTTGACAGGCTATTATCAACTCAGGACACTCCGTAAAAGCTAGAAGAATACTACGCTATGATTTAAAGAATTTTAACAGCATATTATGCCAAACTTGAGGCCAGAATTTTATAATAAAAAGTAAAACCACTGCAATGGGACCTCAGGCCCAGCCTCAATGGGACTACTATGCTAAAATCAGGACTTTGATAATGAATAAGTAGACCCAGATATCTGAAATGAGGATATGAGTATGAATGTGCTCAGAAATTGCAAGTGTCTAAATTCTTGCTGACCAATTTGACTAGAAAGGATTTCTTCTTCCTTCCTAGAGGACACCTGCCTCCCTTTAGAGATCATGAAAAAATATCATCAGAGATGCACATTCCAAGAAAAGATGACCATCTTCTTCAGATCTTTCTCTCTCTCCACTCATTGCTCTTGGACCAGGACAGCTAGGGTCAGACATAATGGTCCAAGATGGAAAACGAAGTCTAATACTTCCAGGAAGAAGAAAATATATATATTCACCTATAAATTGCACATGACTGATATGAAAGAAGAAACATGGAAGTAGATTCTAAGAATGTGAAACCAAGGGGAAAATATAAGCCTAAATGAGGGAGTGGATACTGACACAGGACATCTCATACAGAAGTCAAGATTTGGTATTCTTGCAGGGACATCTGAAGCCAATCCTGACATGCTTCCAGAAATTTGATACAATTATGGCCAACAGTAAAGGAGGTAAAAAAAAAAAAGCTAGAAATTTCTTGGCATAGTATTAACAGAATCAGGAGGTTCTAAGGGTTATATGGTACTGCTCTTTAAGAACACAGAACCTATCACTTGTAGACAGTGAAGAAATCACTAAGTGAATTTGGTCATGTTCCTATCAAAGATCCCATAGCCACAGGCTCATAAGGATGGCAAAGACTTCCTTGGAGGACAAGTGTGAGTGCTGACAAGTGTGTGCAGAAAATGTACAATACAGTTTTCTCCCTCTGGATATTTATGGCCTAACACATGTTCCACTATAGAGACTGCTCCTACTGACATTAGCTAAATCTGTCTCCTTGATAAAAACCCTGTGTCATTGATTATCTGAATGTAGTAACTCTGCCTCCTTGTTCAGCTATATGTAGTAACTTTGCCTCTCTGTTCAACTCTATATACTAAACATGCTGAGCTTCCAGGGTTTTGTGGTTTCTCCAGCCGGGAGCCCAGACCACCTGATCCCAGTTTTGGTTCATGTATCTGCCTGTGTTTGTCTTTTTTTTTTTAAATTCCCTTGCTGCCCAGTCAGGTCTGTTCCTGGAGTTGTACTGGACATAGCAATCACAATGTTCCTGGTAGAGGCACTTACTAATGTACTAAGAAATATAAAGAGCATCAATAGCTCTGATAAGCTCAATGATGTCCTCTATAGCCCAGGGAAGAATGCATAGCTATGTTCCTTCTACTTGTTAGCTTTCAAGATCTACTATTTCAGTTATTCTACCAACATTTTTTTTGTTTATTTCTATTTTATTCCAGTATTAGTTGTATATAATATTATAATTTTGATAAGTTGATTTGTTTAATCAATGTGTCAATACTACAAAGTCTCTGTAACCTACCATTTTCAAAGACAAAATGCACTTGTTCGAGACACTGTTGAAATATAGAAAATATAGAAATATAGAAAAATAACTTAAAAGTGAAAGGTAATGATTCTGCTACTTAAAGGGCTTTTAGTGTTAATGATGTAGAGAATAGATCCTCTTCAACTACAATCAAAACAGAGAAGAAAAAGTAGTTTCCTTTCTGAGGTAAGGTCACAGTACACATCTCTGTGTTGATCTATGTTAAGTATTTGACACTCAGAGAATCATCTTTCCATTTTGATCTTTACATTCTCCAAAGCATCATATGGACCCTGGTATACTGGTGATGTCATTTCTAGCCAGACTCAGTGAACAGAAGTGGGAAGACTCTGATTCCCTACCACAAGAGTCATGCCAGAGGATAGGAACGAAATACTAACTAGAATAATCTACCATCTACATGGTAGTTTTAGGCCTGCAATGAATCTTCCCAGCAGCAATCCCTTTCCTAGTCATCCCTTATATCCCAGCCAACAATTATATCCTTAGACTTTTGTTGATTTTCTAGACCATTTTGGAGCACCCATAAGGACTTGGATTATTCACTGTATTTTCCCCTACAGCTAAAATGTTTCATTTTTTCATTACTGGGTGTTTTGAATGATCATTTGATTAAAACCTACATCTTTCACAATACTTTTAGTCTAAGTCATGTTTTACTGTATCCCTAGGATCTAGCACAATCCTTGGACTATGATAGATGCTTAAGATAAATCAAATAAATGACTGATGCTACAAAAGCTATGAATATCCATAAAGGAAGTGAACAAAAAATTGCATAGATTTATCTGTATAATTTCACCTTCCTAAAATGTGTAATATTTAGTATTCTCAAAGCTCAATACTTGGACCTTTCAACTTGCTTGTTTTCGTTTGTTTGTTTTTAGTTGTTAGGAAAGAGTCTCACTCTATGGCCTAGGCTGACCTGGAACTTTTGATCCTACTACTTCTGCCTCCTTATTGAAGGGATTATAGGTATGTGCAACCACATCCAAATTCCTTCCAATTCTGTATCAGGTCACTTATACTTAAAAAACTCAGTAGTGAGAATGTCAGTAACTACAATCATTTATCATGCACTGTATTAATTTTTTGTACACTAGTACAAAATTTTTGTACACTAGTACTAGGCACTGTTATTCACCCCATAAAATTTTTATGATATAGATGTTAATCTTTGTTCCATTTTAGATATCAGAAAAATCAGACTTAGTAAAATTAAATTTCTTAGGTAAGTGGTAGAAAAAATGTATTTGAATTCAGGTTGTCAGATTCTAAAGCCCATATTACTAACGTTGATGATGGGCTGCATCACACTGCCATGGACTGTGTAAATATTTAACCAGTGTAAATATTTCCAAGTGCATGGAATTAACTACCAGAAATTAGAAAGAAAAAAACACTCTGAGACCATAAATTTTATGATTAATGGTATACAGTGCAAATTTTATTTCCATTTTACAATAACAAAAGGCAACAGTGAAGATATACATATAAATAAAATGCTTACCTCTTCTGAGCACATCGAAGTAAACCACGTCCAAAATAAACTAAAGTCATAAAGTTTTCACAAATTTCATGTTCTTGGATCATCATCTTCATCACTAGAAATTTATTTTCAGCTTCTGTGCAGTCCTGTAGTGACACAACAGTGGTTGGGTGTGTGAAAAACGCCTTTTTCTTTTACAATATATATTTATTCTGCAACTAGAAAATTTAGAACACATTTAAGAAAAGAATAATTTGGGCTAGAGAGATGGCTCAGAGGTTAAGAAAAAAATGATGATCCAATCATCTAATTATGTATTATTATTTGTAATCTTCATATCTCTGAAAATGATTATAGGTACTAAGCATTTAACATAGTTCACAAACACAAAAGCTTTAACTCTACATTTTTAACCATTTCAAAGGGAAATTGTAACAATTTTTGGATATAAAATGAGAAAAAATTGTCAGCCAAACAGAAGCATGTCTAACAACTACTAGAATATAATTAGTTGTTTGTTTGTTTTTTTAAATTCTAATCACAGCATAATCTTCTGAGCTTTTTAAAATGGAAATGGATGACTCCCTGACAATAGGTATAATTTTTTCTAAGGGGAGAAACACAGTATAGACTTATAATTTAAGATTAGAATTAGTTCTAATAGATGCTTCATTTCACATGTGTGTGATAAAACTTAGTAACTAAGAGCAAGGGCTGGTAAAAAGGAAAGCAAAAGGCTATCAAAGCTGCAAAAAAAGTAAGAAAAATAAACAATGAAAAAAGGAAGATTTCTAGTTAATTTCCAGATTTCTATTCATTTGGTTCAGTTTAATTTGACAAACTAAAAAACTGAGGTAAAACTCTCATTTCACAAGAATAAGATTAAGAAAAAAGAGATTAAGCTACATTTGAAATAGATTAATATATAATATTAAGTACACAAATGAGAATCATTTAAAATATATGATTATATTTTTATAATAGCCTAAAAAAGACAGTTTAAGTATAAGCTAATATTAAGTTCTCCATTATTTCTAGTCACAACGTAACTCTTAAACATAATTATTATCTAATACAAATATAAGACAGAAAGTTAGAGAATTCCTTCAATTTCAAAGTTTTTTTTTTAAATCACCACTTTCAATTGCTACAATGAAGCTGAGTATAAAAAGATTTATAATTTAAGATTTATAAATAATACATGCTACATACCTCTTTCTTTCCTCTTTCACTGAGTGCTACTCCATACAAAAATAGTAATGTCAAGTAATAACCAATATTAATTTGCTGTACCTACAAAAAATATGTTAATTGGTTATTTACATCTTATTACTTTTCAGTTTAACAAAATTAATTAGAAGTCTTTGATCTATTTAATAATTACTAAAAATAGTGCAAATTTTCATTTAATTACCCATCATTTGCTAATAACTATAGAGAAGCATGTTATTTTCATTTGATTTAATTATCCACAAAAAAATTGATTAAAGATAAAAGTAAATTCAATCAAAACTTATTACATTTAGCTTTTTAAAAAATGCTTTCTCATTTTAATTATGTAACATTCTAGTTATCAAAAACCCCTACAAGACACTACAGGCTAACAAATAAAAAACCTAGTGCCAGGAATCAGTTATCTCTTTTCATGTTGTTGGCCAATGAGTTCCTGTAGACCCCCATACATTATAGGCTATTGCCACTGCTATTAGTTATCTCCAGAACTTTATTGTACTGTTGAAGACATTATGTACTTGAGTAACAGAGAAGGAAGATATCAAGCTGGTACTGACCTAGAACCTTCTTTCATAGTTCTGGGAGGTGTTATGCACACTACTGGAGGAGAAAAGTAATTATTAATGCTTCCTAGCTGTGAATTCTATGAATTACAATAATGTCTGACATGGCAAGACATACCTACTGGTGCAATGGTGGCACGAACATCTTGTGTCACCAACAACTTTCCCATTGAATGTAAGTCCTGCTCTACAGATAAAACCATCTCTGGCACCAGAGGCCAAGATCTTGTGGCTAGATAGATCACAGGCCCTAGTACTGTTACATTCTGAAATGGACATAGTATTAAAATGACTTCTAATGAGCGATCATTAAAACCATAAATTAATGCATCTCTGAACCTACATCAAAGAAACTTCTATTTGCAGTAGACACTGATTAGCATGAAGATCTACAATTGGCCAAAGTGCAAAGAATAAGAGACCGTGGAATGCTAAGCCCTAAATGGGACATCTGTATTACACCCCCTTCTCCTAAGATTCAAGGATCATTGTGAGCAGAGCAGAAAGACAGAAGTAGTAGATGAATAAAAGGAAATAGTGTCCTACTGAGACAAGAGAGTAGCATAACAGCAGAAGAGGCTAATGAGTAGGGAAAAAGAGGGATTAGGGTTTTTTCTTTCTTCATATTAAAAAATGTGAATATATTTAATATATACAACAATATTTGAGTTACACATAAATTGTAGAGTGACTACATCAAGCTCATTTACACATGAAGGGCTTTACATATTTATCATTATTGTGGTAAAAATTTATAATCTTCTCAGCATTCTTAGGAATGCAATACATTGCTAGTAACTACAATCATAAGGTGTAGAGGTCTCTTAAACATTTTCCCTCACATCTAAATAAATTTTTGTATAGTTTGACGAACATCTCTTCAACTCTTCCCTTCTACCCTACCTTGGTGTCAATCATCCTATTCTCTGTTTAACATTTTTGGACTCTTTATGTAGCTGCATTTCTGTGTCTGAATCATTTTCTGAAGTTCATGACTTTACATACTAGAATGTCCAGTCCCAGTAGTTCAAGTGTCTTTTAATCTAAGAAAATACAGATAGGCACACACGGCTGTTCTCTCAATGAAAAATACAACCCAAGGCCATGATTTCAAACATTCGATACAAAACACTTACAGTACAATTAGTAGCTTGAATGTTTCTAAGTGCTGTTTCCAGTTGTGTTATCAAAAAATGTAATGTTAAAGCAGGAACAATTTCTTCCCCAGTCTGGCTATTAGCTGTAACTTCCCTCTGTGGAGAATAAGAGAGGTGAAGAAAAATGTATAACCTTTCCTTGTTGGAGACAAAGATTTTTTTTAATTACCTTAGCAATATACACTATTCACATTTATGTTATTGTTAAATCAAAATAAACATTAAACTTCATAGTTTACTACTACAAACCTACATTTCTTTGAGGACTTTTCCATTTTTTGTTAACAAGTCCATAGTCAAGGGTGACATCAAAACCTTTTCTGAATATCAGATGGAGATTTTAAGACTCTGATTATACCATAGAGCTTTAAAAGTTGTATATAGCTGTATATCTGAACTAAAGAGATATGATGATTTTTACCTTCATAGACTGGAAGAAGTCTTCTTGTATGAACTTTTCAACGTTAGGGACCACACCTTTGGGTAGAGCATCGATGGCATTTAATAGCTTCTTCACTTCAAATAGTATGTTTACAGGGTCCAGATCAGTAGGTATATTTGTTTTCTCTTTGTCCTACAAGACATTTAATTTATTAAAATATACATAATACAATTTCATTTATTCTAGTGATAAAATCACCAAAAATATTAAAAAATGGGCAAAGTTCTTTCTATATAGGTAAGTAACAGAACCATAAAATATAAGAGTAAGACCATCTCTGCTCCCCAAAAACACATATGATGCAGATTATTCTATATAGTAGGAAAACAATTGTTTTTTAAGTGATATGATTGCTCTTTCAGCTTCTTTCTAGACTCATGGATTTTAAATGAACTAAGCTTCAAGATTTTAAATTAAAAACAAAAATAGAAAGACTTATTTCAACTCAGTCAGAACTGAGCAATTATTAATAACCTTATTTACAGATTTAAACTAGCTACCATTAATGGTTAACTGATAACTAAACCGTCAACCCTGAGAGACTATCTACTAACAACAGTTGTGAAAAGCCAGTGGAGAAGAAAGACAAAGATACAGTGCCAACAGATGGCAGCCCTCCCTCACAAGACAAACTCTGAGAACATGGTGTCGTGGTTAGTTCCTAAAAATCAGAATAGCTTACTACAGACCTAGTAAGAGCTTGAGTTACTGAAAATGCCCAAGCATGGGATGTTTAATTCTTGGATCCCTAATAGAACAATAATTAGAAAAGCAATTAAGAATCAATAAAACCTACTGAGGCACTGTCTATATATACTCTATCCTCTAGGGCTGTCTCACACTTGTTCTTCCATCCCTAGTCATTTTGAAGAACTGATACACCTTTGAAAAACTGATACACCTTATATTTTACAGTTCTTCATGTATGACAATTACAACCAAAGTCTTTTAAAAAGAATTGTCAAATGTTTTTGAAAAGTACACAAATACCTGTTACAGAATCTGTTGGCTTGAAATTTTCAAAGTTTTTTTGAAAGCCCACAAATAGCTTTTAAAATCTTACAAGGAGTGACTATTGCCTACAGTACAACTATGCTAAATTAAAGATCAATTCTAAAGTCAGAAGTTACTAAAGAATCTGACACGATTAACAAATTTACATACAGACATGATTATGACATGAATAAATACTTCTTAAGGAAATGTCATGGATGTTACATATTTATCTTGTATCTTAATTTTAACATTTTAAAATTTTTTGTCAAAATATTTTGTCTGATTCATGTTAAGAAAGTTTATTTAACATCTAACCTAACTGAGGTGGAAGTGTGTGGTGTTTGGAATGAGAATGGCTCCCAAGACTCATTCATGTATTTGAATATTCCCATTGGTGGAAGTGTTTAAAAGGATTAAGAGATGTAACCTTCTTGGAGATGATGTGCAGTACTCTGCTACCTGGTTGTGCCACAAAATGTAAGCTCTCAGCTACTGCTCTGGTGCCATGCCTGCCAGCCTGCTACGTTCCCCATGGTCATAGACTCACTTAGGAAATTTTGGCCCTCATTAAATGGTTTATTCTGTTATTTGCCTGGGTTACAATGTCTTATCACAAAGATAAGAAAATAACTAAGACAAAGTGTCCACCTTTTCTTAATTTCATAGTCCTAACTTTGATTTAGAAATGCCTTTTCTGGATCTAATAGCCCTGGTTCCTGCTTTTGCTCAAATGTATAACCTGTGTATACTGGAATGTATTATAACTATTCTGAAGTATTTTCTAGTGATAAACTCATGCTATTATGATTATTTTTCTTTCCTAATGTGTTACTATAAAACCTTCCAAATTTTATTAGCATGTGAATATCAATCATTAAGGAAAATTGATGGGAAGAAAAACTACATGAAAAATAAAATGCTGGGCTCATAACCAAAAAGAAAAAAAAATGCCTATTTTCCCTTTATGTATGTATGAGTACCGTGTGTGTGCCTGACGTCTACAGAGGCAAGAATTGGGCATGAGATCTTGAAAACTGAAGTTACAGGCAGTTGTGAATTTCCATACGGGTGCTGAAAACTAGATCTATGCTCTTGCAAGAACATCAAATGTTCATATTCTTTAAGCCATCTCTCTGGCCCCTCATCTCAATAAAAGTTTTAAGTTATATTAACTCAGGCTTATTATCTTCCACTTACACTTAGAAGTTCTAACAGTAAAAACAATAAAATGAAAAGAATTATTTTAGAAATAAATCAATAAAACTTTTTTTTTTTTTTTTTTTTTTTGGTTTTTCGAGACAGGGTTTCTCTGTGTAGCTTTGTGCCTTTCCTGGGACTCACTTGGTAGCCCAGGCTGGCCTCGAACTCATAGAGATCCGCCTGCCTCTGCCTCCCGAGTGCTGGGATTAAAGGCGTGCGCCACCACCGCCCGGCCTCAATAAAACTTTTGATAAATTAAATTCTGGATGTGGGTCTTCCTTCATACACACATACATACATACATACACACACACACACACACACACACACACACACACACACACACACATATTCTTAGCTTAATTCTTTTAAATTTTCCTTTTCATAGGTAAATGAGATTAGGAGGGTATATAATGCTTACTTGGTATGGTTTCATCCATAGTATTGCAAAGAAAAAAAACATTAACAAATGAAACCTGATAAGATGTTCTGGGGTAAGGAAGTTCTATTTTCAACAGATTTCAACTCCTCATGAGGATTAGAATATCCTTGACATATAGCAGCAATCATCCCAGAAAGACTTAATTATGAAAAATGTAATTTTTCAGAAAGTGACCTACTAAAAATTTTATAACTAGACGTTGCATCATAACTTCATATACAAATGAATCAACTCATTACCAATTTACTAAATGTTAATGAAAATTATTTTCCTCTTACCAGCTGGCTGACTGGTTTCTCTACTTTATTCTCAGTTTCTTCCTTGGTTTGCTCCTCCACATCAGGATTTCCACTTTAAATTAAAAGAAAGAAAAGCATATTAAGAATATTTCCTCACAAAGATCATAAACTGTATCAGTAAAGAATCAAAGAATGGAGTCGTCTCAAAGTTTCAAAAGTATCACAAATGTCTATCAAAGACTGGAGTGGGAATAGGTACCATATCTCTTTGGAGGCTCAATTAAAGAAAAGCTATGGTAGAGAAACCAGCAAAGCAGTATAATCAACTCTTTACCCTTACCAGATGTACAACAGACAAAAATATGAGAGCAAACCTTATTAACAGAGCGGGGGGATGGCTCAATGGGTAATATGCTTGTGCTGTAAGACTAAGGACCTAAGTTTGGATTCCTAGTACTCAAGTTAAAAGTCAGGCATTGCAGCACACTCTTTTTGTTGTTGTTGTTTGTTTTGGCAGCACACTCTTATAACCCCAATGCCACTGCAGTGGGAAATGGGTAGAGGCGAGTAGAAAGAGGAACTGCAGGTACAGTGAGAGATGCTGCCCCAAAACAAAAGGACAGTGATAGAGGAAGACACCTCTGCCTTCCACACATTTCTGCAAGGCTGAAGTGTATGCCCACACATATAATCCACCACCCACAAGCTTCTAACATTATATCAAGGTGAAAAAAACGTATCTGATAAGGATGATATTCTTTATGTGTGTGGGTATGTATCAAAATAAGAAAGGTTAGGAAGATATGTGTGTATATATGTGTGTGTGTGTGTGTGTGTATACAGATATAGTATAAAGAAATGTATATTTATATACAAACAAAAACACCTATTTTGTTGTTTTTTTAACTTTATACAATGTATTTCTTTCTTCCAGTTCCTCTCCACCTACCTACCCATCCAACATTATTACATGCTTTCTCTGTCTCAAAACAAAATATGCAAAAATCAAAACAAACAAAAAAGCAGTAAGACCAAAAAAAAAAAAATCAAAACAAAAACTGCAAAAAAAAAAAAAAAAAAAAAATGGAGTCGGTTTTGTTTCAGCCAACTGCTCCTAGGCATGGGACCTGCCTTGGAGAATACAAATACATTTTGAGACCAAGTTTTGCTATGCAGCCTAGGCTGGTGTGGGACCTTTAAACCTCCTGCCTAACCTTATAAACATTGAAATAAGAATAATATAATAAATCATATGCCATAATACCAAAAGTTTTAAAAATCTCATATACATAATTTTATTGTTTGTTTAATAGCTTCTGAACTTCAAATTGTCCAGTTTTTCAAAACACATTAATTGAGGGAGACTATCATATCTAGAAATCATGAGTTGTTTTGGTAATAAATAATCAGACAGCTTTTACTTTTAATATTGACTCCAATATTAACATATGCAGTGTTATATAATGATCTAAAAGATTTATAAAATTCTTTTGTAGTATCACATAGGAACTATAATATAGGATCATATGTAAATTCTGTGCTCTTTTATTTATTTATTTATTTTATTTATTTATTTATTTTTTAATTTTTATTTTGCAATACAATTCAGTTCTACATATCAGCCACGGATTCCCTTGTTCTCCCCTCTCCCGCCCTCCTCACCTTCCCCCCCAGGCCGCCCCCCATTCCCATCTTCTCCAGGGCAAAGCTTTCCCCACAGACTGAGATCAACCTGGTGGACTCAGTCCAGGTAGGTCCAGTCCCCTCCTCCCAAGCCGAGCCAAGCGACCCTCCATAGGCCCCAGGTTTCAAACAGCCGACTCATGCAATGAGCACAGGACCCGGTGCCACTGCCTGGATGCCTCCCAAACAGATCAGGCCAATAACACAACCTCTGGAGGCATCACGATCCCTGACTTCAAGCTGTACTATAGAGCTACAGTAATAAAAACAGCTTGGTACTGGCATAAAAACCGACATGTGGACCAATGGAATCGAATTGAAGACCCTGACATTAATCCGCACACCTATGAACATATAATTTTTGACAAAGAAGCCAAAAATGCACAATGGAAAAAAGAAAGCATCTTCAACAAATGGTGCTGGCAAAACTGGATATCAACATGTAGAAGGCTGCAAATAGATCCATATCTATCACCGTGCACAAAACTTAAGTCCAAGTGGATCAAGGACCTCAACATAAATCCAGCTACTCTGAACCTGCTAGAAGAGAAGGTAGGAAGTAGTCTTGAATGCATTGGCATAGGAGACCACTTCCTAAATAGAACACCAGTAGCACAGACACTAAGAGAAACAATCAATCAATGGGACCTCTTGAAACTGAGAAGCTTTTGTAGAGCAAAGGATACGGTCAACAAGGCAAAGCGACAGCCTACAGAATGGGAAAAGATCTTCACCAACCCCACATCTGACAGAGGACTGATATCCAGAATATATAAGGAACTCAAGAAATTAGACATCACACCAACTGGATCAGGCCCTCTGAGTGGGTGAGAAAGTTGATTGGCCTGATCTGTTTGGGAGGCATCCAGGCAGTGGCACCGGGTCCTGTGTTCATTGCATGAGTCGGCTGTTTGAAACCTGGGGCCTATGCAGGGTCCCTTGGCTCGGCCTGGGAGGAGGGGACTGGACCTACCTGGACTGAGTCCACCAGGTTGATCTCAGTCTGTGGGGAAGGCTTTGCCCTGGAGGAGACTGGAATGGGGGGCGGAATGGGGGGAAGGTGAGGGGGGTGGGAGGGGGAAGAACAAGGGAATCTGTGGCTGATATGTAGAACTGAATTGTATTGCAAAATAAAAATTTAAAAAAAAAAATTTCCCCCATTTAAAAAAAAAAAAAGAAATTAGACATCAAAATGCCCAATTAAGAAATGGGCTATAGAACTAAACAGAGAATTCTCAACAGAGGAAACTCAAATGGCTGAAAGACATTTAAGGAATTGCTCAACATCCCTAATCATCAGGGAAATGCAAATCAAAACAACTCTGAGATACCACCTTACGCCTGTCAGAATGGCTAAGATCAAAAACACTGAAGACACCTTATGCTGGAGAGGATGTGGAGCTAGGGGAACTCTCCTCCACTGCTGGTGGGAATGCAAGCTTGTACAACCACTTTGGAAATCAATATGGCGATTTCTTAGAAAATTGGGAATCCATCTCCCCCAAGATCCAGCTATACCACTCTTGGGCATATACCCAAGGAATGCTCAACCACACCACAAGAGCACTTGTTCAGCTAAATTCTGTGCTCTTAATTCTGCAGAGTGCCACATAAAATAATGAGGGGAGAAACAATGATTTATCTAGAATTATACTTTACAAAATATGACTTACTTTATATGTATATCTGACAATCATTTATCATTTATTATGTATAAGCTGTTTCATCTGGGGAAACTGAGATAAACTACAGAAACATTTTAAAATATGACTCTCAGTACACTTAGCATGTCACGGCCAAGACAAGCCTACTAGCTTTACTAATCTCATAATCTTCTACCAACCTCTTATTATCTAGGAATGAATGCAGCAGTATTCCAAAACCTTTCAAGGCTTGAAGGAATGCAATATGTTCTCCAGTAAATACTAGATAACTCCATTTCATGATCACTCACTCTTTAATCTAAGAGTTACCACTCTCAGACTATGACAGTCTGGAAACATCCAGATGCCCAAAACTGGCTGTGTTGTCTAGTCTTATATCAACTTGACACACACACTGGAGTTATCTGAATGGAGGGAACCTTAACTGAGAAAATGCATCCCTAAGATTTTAATTAGTTACTAAGATGGAGGAGGACCCAGACCATTGAGGGTGGTTCTATCCCTGGGATAGTGGTCCTAGATTCTGTAAGAAAGCAGGATGAGCAGGCCAGGGGAAACAATCCAGTAAGCAGTACCCCTCCATGGTTTCTGTATCAGGTCCTGCCTCCAGAATCCTTCCCTGTTTGAGTTCCTGTCCTGACTTCCTCAGTGATGAACAGTGCTGTGAAAGTGTAAGCTGAATAAACCCTTTCCTCCCCCATGGTCATGGTGTTTTGTCACAGCAATAGAAATCCTAAGACACTGGCTTAAGAACTTCTGATACAGTATCATTAGCTGCTATATTTTCTCTAGCTTACAGAGTAAAATTAAGTACATAACCCCAATTAGTCCTCATTTCTTCTTTACACAAAAGAAAACCCTTATCAAGAAAATACAAATCTTCCAGAAGAAGTACTTAGCATGTAAGTTCTTAAGTGCATTTCCTTTTCTGGTGTTGTATATGTGTGTAGTACTATGATTAAACTCAGAACCCCGAGTCAGCTAGGCAAGTGTTCTACTATTGAACTATGTCATCATCTTTCAGAGTCAAGCTAGATAAATTTCTCAGGCTCATCTCAAACTTGACAACTTCTTTACTCCTATTGGCTAAAATTAGAGGCATGTACAACCAACTTAGGCTCTTAAGCACATTTTTTGCTCTTTCCAATTCAAATGATGATATATTCTCTCCTGTTTCTACAGTCATCAAATGTTTCTCATCTTTTAAAAATCAGTTCTAATGTCATTTTGTGAAAACTCAATGGCCAATTGGTATTATTTTTCCCCATAAACCCACAGAGTCTGTGATATTATATTTATGTACTTTGCCTATAAATACACATTTTATATATGTTCCTACTACATCAGAAGCTCTACTTACAAAGCTTTTTTCTTAGGTATTGATCTTTAAGTACCAAGGAATCAATAAATAGGTCTTCTATGTTATGCTTCTTACCTTGTATAAAGTGGGCATTAATAAAACACAAAACAAAAACCACTAGAATCAAAGACAACTTACACTCAGTCAATTAAAGTGCCTGTTAAAACAATATTTTTGTCAAAAAAAAAAATGTCCCAAGTGGGGGCTGGAGAGATGGATTGGTGGCATTGGTTGCTCATCCAGAGGATCCACTTTTAATT
This sequence comes from Peromyscus eremicus, assembly GCF_949786415.1. Lineage (NCBI taxonomy): Eukaryota > Metazoa > Chordata > Mammalia > Rodentia > Cricetidae > Peromyscus > Peromyscus eremicus. The sequence continues at coordinate 45,886,217 of NC_081428.1, read as the reverse complement.
CCCAACATCTACATTATGGCTCCTATCTGTTAATTCCAGTCCCTGGGGATCTGGATCCAATGCACTCTTCTGGCTTCTTCATACATACATACATACATACATACATACATACATACACACACACACACACACTCATATCTGTTAACTCCAGTCCCTGGGGATCTGGATCCGATGCCCTCTTCTGGCTTCTTCATACACACAAATACACACACACACACACACACACCCCACACAGAATACACACAAATACATGCAAGCAAAACAGCCAAACACATAAAAAAATATTTTTTTAAACTGATGTCTGTGTACCTTGAAAAACATGCCCCCAAGTATGGAACACTGTTTATAGTCTTTTGTTCTTTAGCTAGAGATCTCTTCTGAAAACTGGACTTTACTCTGTCTACAATTCACTCTAATCAAAGATGTTAAACTGACTTGAAGTTTAAGTGACATTTAATTCAGAATGGTTTTCGAAGTTTATGGAGAAAAATCTAATGTTGTAATATCTTTGGAATTAACAACAGCAGTTGGTTGTGTTAACCCATTCCTTACCTCACAAGAAATTCTTCTGTTAGAGAATCCATGTTACAAAACGTTCCTTTACAATTTATTCCAATGCTTGCAAATTGACTTTTACTCCAGCCATTTAAAGCTGTAAGAAAAATAACAGTTTTAATAGAAAAATACAAAATTTTTCTTTCACCCCTGTATAGACCAGTAAATGGTTATTTTTTAAATTTCTTGATGTTCCCATAAAAGAATATAATCACCACCTAGAATTTATATTTTTTCTGAGCATATATTTTATCAGTCTATAATCATATTGAAATAGTTGTTTTTGTAGCACTGAATGCTGTATCAAAACCACCTTTTACATTATTTTAATTTCCAATATTATTAAATAGTTGGTTCATTGTGTTTGTTTTTCTAGTACTGGGAACTGTGTTTAGAACCTTGTGCACACTAGAGAAGCATTAAATCTACCTACCATTCAAGCTCTATCCCTAACCCTATTTGATATTTCATTATTTCTTTTATTTCTATTAGTTCTTTGAGAAATTTTTATAGCATGCTTTGATCATATTCATGTCCCAACTATTCCCAGATCACTCTTATTTTTCTATGTATCCAACTTCAAGTATTTTTTTTAATCTCATTAAAACCAGTTTGTACTGCTCAAATATTAATGCATGTGCTACAAGATCACACTAAACTGCCCAGGCTGGCCTTGAACTCCCTACACAGTGTAGGCAGTACCTGAATTATAATGTTCCTGTGATTGAAGGCCTGCTCCACTACACATTTCATTAGGGTTTTTCTTAACCATTTTCTTATAGCATACAACTTGATTTCCCATTTTTTCATTATAAGCTATTCTACAAACTCCACTGACCTATTATTACCCTTTTATTATATTAATGGCATTTCTTTACAGTAAGTTCACAGTAGAATTGCTAGATCAAAAGATACATAGTTGAGTTCACTGACGCATACTATCAAATGGCTTCCTATAACGGCCTATCAGTTCCTGCTCAATTATAATACAACAGTAGTGAACATTCTTTCTTTTCAATATAAAAATGCTACATAGCCACTTTCCTCCCCAAACCATATAACTGTACAGCTCCATAAAATACAATGTGAGATATAATGCGCTCTTGCATATTCTCCACCTCAAATACCAAAGCACACACACACACAAAATGTATAGATGTACTTTCTTCTCTCCCCGCCTTCTGAAAGACAGGGTCTCACTGTATAGTCCTAAAACTTACCACGTAGACCAGGATGGCCTTGAACTCAGATTCTCCTGCCTCTGTCTCCAATGTGCTGGGATTAAGATCAAGTGCCACCACCACCCAGCTAAGATTGGTATAGCTAAAAAAGCCTTTTAGCATATGCAATTTCCACATCAAGAAAATACATGCCACAAGGTCCATCTATTAAGAAATCAGATGATACTTAAGAAACACTGTCTTTATGATGTTAAAGAGAACTGAAAGATTTAGAACTCTTGTCTTAAAGTTTGAGTATTTACCTATCAGTGAACTTAAAACAGGAGGTGGTAACCTATCCTGGTACAAGGGCCACAAGTTCTGCAGAGAGCACTGCAAAGTAGGCATGTCCTATGAAAAGTATGATATTCTCAATATTCTATACTGACTATGACTGCTTAGTAACACATATAGATCAGAAAGGCAAGAATAATTCAATAATCTGACACTGATCAAGGCACAAATGCAAGGACACATACACACGAGGGGAAAACATTCTGTAAATCTCCTAATCAGAAAGAGAGCTTACTAACACCTCTCATTTCTTGCAGTCCTCAACAAAACACTTCCATGCATCAGCTTTAGTAATCAATATGTAGAATTAAGTTCTCTGTGGTAAATTATTTTATCTTACAATTTTACTAAATAAGCAAAATCATAATTAGAGTCACTTTGGATGTGTATTACTGACAAAAGACACAAGAAACAGCTAATAATGAAAACAGGTAGAGGATAAGTAATCTTTCATACTGATCAGATCTGCATCTTATCTTAAATAAAGCTGTGGGAATTCTGTGATTCTGTGAATTATTTTCCAAAAAGAAACAGTCAATAAAACATTATTTCACAACTGTAACACAGACACACATTTGCCTTTTGTGGACATCCCAGATTCATTGAAGTTCAGACATGGAGACCTTATTCTCAGTAATGTCTCCTTTAATTAAATTAAAATTTCCTGTGAAGATCACAGGAAAGGTTTATGTAAAAAGGAGGAAAATCTGGCTGGAAGGTAGAAAGGAGAAGTTCTCTTTAAGCTGTTCTGTATTAAGATGAAAGGGGGTGAAAAATTAATAAGTCAAGACATTTATATACTGAATTAATAAAGGCTAGTAGCTTTTCTGTCTGTTTAAAATACAATCTGAGACAAAGCTGAATGAGGAAATTTCCAGGAAAGCAGATTATCAATGTTATTACTCTCCAGCAGCAGAGCAAGTATGTGTGGCCAGCAGAAACAATCTCATTTTACAGCCTCAGCTGGGAAAGCCTAAGTGCCTGGCAACCAAAAGGAAGCAGATGGAAGTGTTATCAGTGTCCACCTACAATAAGCTAGAGGTTGCTGGAGATGCTGTGAATGTGTTGCTCTGATTGATTAATAAATAAAACATTGACTGGCCAGTAGCCACGCAGGAAGTACAGTATAAGCGGGACAAGAGAAAGGAGAATTCTGGGAGGTGGAAGACTGAGTCAGGAGACACTACCAGTCGCTGCCATGAGAAGATGTAAAGCATCAGTAAACCACAAGCCACATGGCAACTTATGGATTAATAGAAATGGGTTAATTTAAGATATAAGAACTAGATAGCAAGATGCCTGCCACAGCCATACAGTTTATAAGAAATATAAGTCTCTATGTGTTTACTTGGATCTGAGTGGCTGCGGGCCCAGGCGAGAATGGAGAAATCTCCAGCTACAAGAGGTACTCAGCTTTTTAAAAGAGGTCAGAAGGAACCTTTAAAGTCAGGATTAACATAGGAGAAAGGGTGAATTTAGTTTCCCCCAATGTATTCATTTCAGTAGACTTTCCCGTCATAGGACACAATTCACTGTCTTCCTTACACCGAGACTGCTTTTTGGCAGAACTTATTAGGGCTGCTTGACTGGAGGTTCATTGTCAATTTACTAAACATCAATGATTTTGTCCGCAGGCTGTTTTTCACCGGCAGAAGAACAAACATTGTTATTTATACCAGTAAAACGCCTTTCTTACTGTTTCCTCTGAGTTCTTAGCTCTCATTTTTATTTACTGCTTTTACAGTAAACTCCTTTATTCATTTGTAAAAGTGACTTTGGTTCCCATTTTTAAGGCTGTGATTAGTCACATCAAAGTAGACATGACAGTTACTTATAAACATTTATATCATAGCACCTGTCAATTCCCCCAGACTATATACATGGGCATATTTTTGCAATAATCCACTCCAATGTTCATCTTGACTAAGTTACCTGCCCAAGTTGTAGGCTCTAATCTTAACAAGTTTCCATTTCAGAGGGTGTGCAAAGGCCCATAAATTCTCTACCCTTCCCAACTCTGGCACTTACAGAATGCAGGTGGAAAACTTATCAGCGTAGAGAACAATTAAAACAATTAAAAAAAAAGTAGATCTCACACCTTTCTCAATGCTAGTAGCTTGAAAATAAAGCAATATATTTGGTATTTCCAGGAGAGGATTTTATTAAGAATTTTTCATTTGTAAGCTAAATTACCTCCTCTCAGCTCCACTGTGGCAACCAATCTATTTCAAGATGATTTCATTCCCTGGAGCAAAAAACTAGATGAACCACTAAGTTAAAAGAATGCTTTGTGTTAAAAAGCTTAAGTAGTAAACATAGAAATAATTTTGTTCTCAGGAAGAAAAATAAGACCACTCTAACTAAGATGTTTATACAAATACAGATGATAAAACATGACTATTAACAAAGTGAAATAACAAATTACCTCGTTTGGATTCATTCTGCAATACACAGGTCTGCTCAGATATACACTAGTTTTTCAACTTTATATGAAATTAAAAACAAATAATCTAGACATCAGGTCATCTGAAAATGGAGATAATAGTACCTGTACTTTATGGAGTTGGTGAAACATGCCCTATAAAGTATGTTTCTTCTATAACCATTTTCATTTTCATAATCACCACCATCATCACTTCACTGTTTAGGTACACAGCAAAATTAGTTCACTTTCCTCTACTCCTCTGTGATGGGGAAATGCTATTGTATAGAAAGCAATGGTAACACTGAGATTTAAGAAATGGGACAAGAATTATTTTTCAAATATATATATGCTGCAACTTAAGAGTCATTGTTTAGCCCCTCCAATTTTCATATCCATACAGAATCATCAAGCGTATTCTTGGTCAGTGTATCATTTTTACCAGAGTACTACTGATAAAAACATCACTTATTCTGGGTTTGGCACGTTAAAAGAATTTTGCTATTACAGAAATGCTGTATTAAACAACCTTTAATAGAGAAAACTTGCTAACATTTTGAGTTTGAGGAAGCTCTACTCATTGTTTTGAGACATGATTTCTCTGCAAAACAGCTCTAGCTGTCCTGGAATTCGCTTTTTAGACCAGGCTGGCCTTAAACTCAGAGATCTACCTGTATCTGCCTCCCATATTAGTGCTGGGATTAAAGGCATGTGCCACCACTGCCCAGTTAAGATGTACTCTTATGCCATTAATTAAACATACTCCAGAAGTTTATGAGTCTGTTCACAAGCAGAATCTGACACTGCTAGGTTATTACTTTTGATTAATTTTACCAAAGGGAAAAAAAATAAAACTCCTAAGACATGAGAAGTGATAGCTAGTTCAAAATTCAAAGTCACATCCAGTGGCATAGGCCTATAATAATCTCAGCTACTCAGGAGGTTGAGGCAGAATGCTCTCAAGTTCAAGGTCAGCCTGAACAACTCAGTAAGATTTTTTTCTAAAATATTGAAAGGAGGAAAATGACAAGTGAAAATTTTCTAAGGACAATTAAGACATTTTATGATTAGAGTTTGTGGTGGTTTGAATAGGTATGTGGCCCCCATAGACTCATGTCTTTGAATGATTGGCCCACAGGGAGTGGCACTATTAGTAGCTGTGGCCTTGTTGGAGTGTGTTACTGTGGGGGCAGGCTTTGAGATCTCATAAGTCATGAGTGTACATTTCAAGTCTCCTGTTTCCTAGTTTGAGTTGCCAAAGTGTCTGACCATGGGTAATGGGATCCAGAAAGCCAGCTCATATACCAGAGATAGATCCTGATCACACTGCCAGTGGCACCTCAAACAGACCCAGTTACACAACTGTCTCCCATATGCAGAGGGCATAGTCCGGTACCATGTAGGTTCCATAGCTGTTGGTCAAAAGTTTGCGAGTTCTTATGAGCTTCATTCAGTTGTCTCTGTAGATTTCCTCTTCATGATCTTGACCTCCCCTTGTTCATATAATCCTTCTTTCCTCTCTTAGACTGGACTCCTAGAACTCAGTCTGGTGCTTGGGTGTGAATCTCTGCATCTCCTTCCGTTACTGGATGAAGGCTCATGTTTTGTCTTTCTGAATCTAGGTTGCCTCACTCAGGATGACATTTTCTAGTTCTATCCATTTGCCTGGAAATTTCATGATATCATTGTTTTTCATAGCTGAGTAATACTCATTGTGTAAATGTACCACATTTTTTTTTTTAAATCCATTCTTCAGTTGAGGGACATCTAGGTTGCTTCCAGGTTCTAGCAGAATTATTTATAAGAATTTAAAACTGAGCTGGCTGGTAGTGGCTCACACCTTTAATCCCAGCACTTGGGAGGCAGAGGCAGGCGGACCTGTGAGTTCGAGGCCAGCCTGGTTTACACAGCGAAGTCCATGACAGGCTCCAAAGCTACACAGAGAAACCCTTTCTCAAAAAAAAATAAAAAAAAAAAAATTTAAAACTGAGGAGTTTTCTTTTTTCAAGACCTCCTAAGCTATGCATATCCAATGTAAGTACAATGCAAATACTAAAAATGAGTTAGTATTTATAGCACGTAGATGTGGTCAGAATATGAAGTAGTCTCCCATAGGCTCATGTATTTGAATACTTGGTTCCCAGCTGGTGGCACTGTTTGTGAAGGTTATGGAACCTTTAGAAAATGGAGCCTTGCTAGAAGAAGTGGGTCACTAGGTACAAGCCTTGAGGTTTTATCACTCCCCGATTTCCTGACTGCAGATACAATGTGACTAAGTAGCAGCCTTCTGATCCTCCTTTCTTACCTTCCCTGCCATGATGGAATGTAGCCCCTCAAACTGTAAGCTGGAACAAACCCTTTTTAATATTCATTCAACAAATAATGTCAACTATCTCTCTTCATACATCAAAAACCTTTGAAGGCAGAACAAGATGCTGCTAAGTAGATTAAGACTGTTCTGCTAACCTAGACTTCTGGTGGTAAATAGGTTCTTCAGATGAAAGATAACCACAGGGTTAACAGAATACTTGTATTTGCTAGCAGCAACTTCTTAGTCACCTCTCTCAGTTTCTCCATGTCTCTCCAATTTTTAAATACTTAAGCACTCTGAAATTCAGACCTAGGAAAAAACTTCTCTATCCATACCGACTTCTACAACATTTAGCCTTGAAGCTTTGATTTCTTTGTGTTGCATCCCCAATGTCTTCATTACTAATAAATTTAATAGAATAAACAATATCTCCTAACAGACATCTTGACACAATGTAAACTCTGATGTCTACCACTTTCCACAAAATAGCTGAATAGACACACTCAGTCAATTTTAACCTAGGTCAGTCTGACTAGTCATGGACACACTCATGGACAAGAAATAAATACTTCTGATTCTTAACTACTTTGTTTTCTAGTATAAACAAACTCTCTAAAACTGCAATCAAAATTTGAATTATCTCAATCATCAATACCATCCTATCCCTCTTCTCTATGTCTTTCATCAAAACATGTATTAACATTCATAACTTATTTACATGTCTTATATATTATTTCTATCTCTCATTAAAATAAAAACTGTACTTGGGTAGAAATTCACCATTGTATCCTCAGAATCGAGGTAAACCACTTAACTATTCATGAAATATATGATAGATGCATAAACAGTGGGTCACTGGTTTGTAATATGATCCCTACACCACAATATTCTACAGTTCTATAAAAACTTCAATCCCTGCTTTCATTCAGACTGATTTATTTAATATCAAATGTTATGTTAAAACTTAATGTTACTATTCAGTATTGAAGTCAATACTTTTCATTTCTTCTGGAACTAAATCAGCTAATAATACATAACTTTTGTTTTAAAATTGTAAGCAAGCATTATTTCTTTTAAGCCTCTTTCCTGCATTATAAACTGGAGAGACTAATTAGACAAAATGTAAACAGACAGTAATAAAAGCTTACAAGGAGGAAAGATTTTGTGCTAATCCTTAAAGGAATGAGTGAACTGGATTTCATCTTTTAAAAAAATGTATTCCTAATAACATTCTACTTTTCCCAGTAGCACTTATCATAGTTCCCCCAGACTTTAACCTCTTTCCTGACTAGTTTATGTCAACCTGCCACAAAACTTAACATTTAACCCAATTACCAAATGAGAAAATAAGTACTGAAAATTCTAACTTAAAAATACAAGGCATGGAATCCTGAGTAAAAATAGCCAAAGTCTTTTTGCTACTGCCTTTGTACCTTCACAAATTACCTTATGTTATACTTTGTAATCTATAAAATGGTGATTATATCAATAGCACTGGAATGTTATGAAGATTAAATAGTCCTTAGAACATCCTTTGATGGATGGCAAGTACTCAAAAGTGTTAGTTGTTATTAGTATCCAACAAAAAGGCAACACAATTCACTGTATTACTTTAAAAGGGAAACTAAATGTATAAATGTGAACGTCTGGAGATTTTAAACAGGGTTTTAAAAAACAAAAAATAAAGAGCAATGTCCTAAACATAAACAATTATAAACGACACAGATAATGCTGAAGATCTTCCCTGTCACCATGATGTCCCAAGTTGTAGAGATTACATTAATGCAATAAACTGAGACAGTATATGGGAAGAAGTTATTTTTACAGACAATATATATGTAGGAGATCTAAGAGAAAAAACAAACTCTTAGACTTAACAAAATTTTGGTAAGTAGCTGCTGACTTAAAAGATACACCAAAACCAGTACCCTTTAGAATAAAAATTCATGAGAAAAGGAAATTCTCACATAAGAAATATTATAATACCTAGGAATACACTTAATTATTAAAGTACAGAACTGACAAACTACATAAAATTTCACTTCATCTAAAAGATACCAATGAATACTGTTAATTACCTTAGTATTATCTCTACCTTCTTAATCCTGCCATCTAGAAACTTGGAATCTCTTCTAGACTGTAAAGAAAGATGGCACTTGATGTAGGCAGCTTGGGGCCTTTCCTACTAGTCAAAATGGGGATGATGCTGGACACGTCACTATATGTGAAAAATCTTACGACTATATTCTTACAATTCCATTTACCAATGACTGTACTTAACACAGAAAACATATTAACAATTAACAATTTACTCTCACATCAATTAACTAATTTGATAATAGTCTCCAAGACCATTTTATGACCTGAATTTTCACATCACTACTACTTTCAGCCTTGCTCTCTGGCCACTACTAGTTCAGGCTCTTCCTGGCACACTGTCACATTCCCACTTGACTTTTGTCCACGTTATTCCAGTATTTTCTCTTACAAAGTATAGTTGATTTCTCAACTACTGAAAATATTTCCTCCAATGCTGTCATTTTGTTTGTTTTTGTTTTGTTTTGGTGAGGCCTATCCTGACCTCTTCTTTTCCTGCCCTGATCACTGTTATGCTAGTGGTTTTTTTTTCTTAGTTTACTATATTTTTTATTACCAGAATGTAAAATCCGATGCCCATAGACTGAGCCTCTAGTGACCAGAACAGTGCCCACCCCAATGAAGATGCTCAAATACTTACTGAATGAACAATCATGTGAAACGGAATACTCTCGGATTTTACTTTATAAAAAGACTGAAGCAGTGAAAAGCAGTCACAAAGAGAAAGGTGCAAAAAAAGTTGATAAGCCAACTCACTCCACTCTTTATTGATGGTGCACTTCTCATTTATGTAGTGAATTCCAAAAGTACTTTTCTATTTTGACTACTTCCCTTATTAGATGGTTGCTTTTCAGCAGGCCACACTTCCCCGTCTTTGTTCTGAGTGGCAAACCTCAGTCCCTCAGTCCGTTATACATGTTTAAAATGGAATGAATGGATGAATACATAAATGAATAATCAGCTACCAAGTCTTGCATGAGTAACAAACACAAGCGTTTTCAGTCATTAGTTACCTTCACTTTTATGTTTTAATATGAAAATAAATCCTGTCTTTAAAAAGTAGTAATGCGCCCCCCCCCAAAAAAAAAGTTTCCCGAGTTCACAAAACCTTTCAGACGAATTTCTTAGTCAAATGGGCATGTACTCCATTCTACGACCTAGCTTAATTCGTTAAGCAGAAATCCTCTGAACCAGTTGTTGACTCACTTCGTTATACATCATGCACAACGTTACCTCTGATTAAAAAAAAAAAAATCTCAACAGTGCCTTTTTTTGGGGGGGGGGAGGGAGCCACTGAAACATGCAAATGAAATCAATCATGCCAAACACACCTTCGCCTATAGAAAATAACGCTGATGAGAACACGCTCGGAAGCAACTCCGGGCCCGGGTGCTCTCTGGAGGGAGTCTGACAAATTCCATTGTAAGGCCCCGACTGACTTGCCACGGAACCGCGGCGGCCACGGGTTTGTTTAGTGGTCTCTGGACACAGGGGGCCGAGGCTGGGGAGCCTGGGCGGCCCCTCCCCCGCCCCATGCAAACCTAAGTCACAAAGACCCTGCTCCGAGTTCCTCACCGTGCTAGACTAGGGGGAGGCCACCGCGTCCCGAGCGGCGGCCCCCGCCCCGCAGCGCCAAGGCCGAGGACGCCCACGGCACCGGAGCCCACGCCGCGCGCCTCCCGAACCCCCGCGCGCCTCCGGCGCAGCCCCGCCACAGGTCGGGCCGCAATCGCGTCCCTCGCGAGATCCCGCGTCCTCGCGGACCGCCCGCGGAAACCTCGCGGCCCCTCGGCCGAAGCGGGGCTGCGGCGGGGGCTCCCAGCCACCTTCCCGCTCCCGCAGAGCCTCGACACAAACCCCCTCGGCCCCGCCCCGCCAATCACAGGCCGCAGGCCCAGAGACTTCCGGAGGCCGACCGGAACCGGAAGCCGCCCCGGGGTGGGAGGGGCGGGGCCTTAAAAGAAATCAAAAAAAAAGCGCGGCCGCAGCTGGAGGTTGTGGCGGCGGGTGGCTGTGGCCCGCTGACGGCACGGCGCCTCGGGATGGACTCCACCGCCTGCTTGAAGTCCTTGCTCCTGAGCATCAGTCAGTACAAGGCCGTGAAGTCGGAGGCGAATGCCACTCAGCTCCTGAGGCACTTGGAGGTGAGGGGTGTCGGGGAGCGAGTGGGTGCTCCCCTTGACTCCTCCTGCGTCCCGGTGGGGCCAGCGAGTGGTGTGGCCTGGCCCAGGACAGCCCCGCAGCCCATCGCTGTCCTTGCACTGGTGACGGCGACAGGGTGTGCGTATTCGGGTGGGTGCCGAGAGGGGGGACGGTGGCCTGCCCCGGACCAGAAGGAGGACTGCCCTGGTCCCGAAGATCCCCAGGTTTAGACTGTTTCTGTCCGGAGTGTGTATGTGAGGAGATCCACGGGTTTGGGCTCTGTTTCTGACTGCACTGCTGGAGCCACTTTTTCTTCCCCACAACTTGGCTCGCGTGTGTGTCTTTTATTGGTCTTTCTTTTAGGTGCCTGTCTTCTATGTGCAATTTGTTTTCTTTTTTGAACATTGACTGGCTTCATTCACCCAATACATACTCAGGTTGCACGTACTACCAGGACTTGTTTTTTTATGTTATGTGTGATTCCGGTTATATAAGTGTGCCACGGGTTATGTACATTTACCTGTGAATAGACATTTGGATATTTTTTTCCAGGTCTGGATGGAATTGTAAATAAGTGCATTCTAATCATACATTTTTATTTGATTTATTTTATCATCTATTTGTTTCTTATACACCTACCAGTAGAGCTGTCGGGTTATAAGAAAGGCCTGTGTTCCCTTTTTTGTTGTTGTTGTTTTTTTTTTTTCATTTAATTATGTGTGATGCATGTGCATATGAGTATAGGACCTTCCGAAGGCAGAAGAGGGTATTATATCTATTCCCTGGAGCTGGACTTACAGGCAGCTGTGAGCTGCTTGATGTCGGTGCTGGGACTCAAACTCAGGTCCTCTGGAAAAAAAAAAAAAGTACATTCTCCTATCTGCTGAGCCATCTAGTCCACATCCACTTTTATTTCATATTGCTGAAAACAGTTTTCAAAAAGATTGTAGCATTTTACTTACTAGCAATGTAGCGACACTGTCATCATTCGACCATACCATCCTTAGTTCTTACTGTTTACCTGTTTGAGGGCAATATTATCTTTTTAGTGGTCGACATTATTGTGTAGAGCACTGAAAACTATGTCTGAGGATAAAAAATTATACAGCATGAGAAAGGGGATTTTTTTTCATTCTTCTGAACTGCTGCTGCCATAGTTTGACTGTATAACCACACACAAAACCTGTACTTTGAGTCATTTCATAGTTGGCAGGGCCAAGTTGAGCTACTCTAGTACTTGATGATGATATTTTATATCACTGGCCATGTGACTAATTATTAAAAACATGGACTCAGCTCTGTGGAGTATAAATCTTGGTTGTGCTTCTTTATCATCACTATATGGCTTCAGTTTACTCAAATACAAATCAAATCAGTAGCACCTCTCTCACAGAGTTTGAAGACTAAAGAGAGCATATGTAAAGCACTTAGGTCAATGCCAAGGTCAGATTAAGTGCTATGTAAATATTATCATTAAAATAAACTAGTTTTCATTAGGAAAAAAATAATTTTTACCTTGTATTAACCAATTGCTATATGCTAGAATATTATTGAAATATAGGTCCAGTTCCTGTCATATTTAAAACAGAAAATGTCTTCATATTCTAGACTGTTAAAATCATTAATAGATGAAAGAGACCATGTTCAGAAAGTTCTTAACCCCAAGAAAAGTTACCTATTTGTTTCCAGTCTTACAGACATTAACTAGTGTTAAATCATATTCTACTAGGGAATAGGTACTGGGAAATTCCAAGAGCAAAACTTGGTAAGAAAGTAAGAAGATAGAAGGGAGAGTTATAATTAGAGGGTTACTAAAACAGTCTGCTTAGATTGACCTTTTTAGAGTATGAATATATGAGATGGCATTAGTCTAATTCTAAAGTAAAAAATTGTTTGACTTTAAATACCAGGTTTATATTGACTCTCCCTCACTAGAACAACTAGATTGGAAAGTAAAAATTACTAAATCTTATCCTTGCTACATTTAAAAATATTCTTTATTAACTTTATTGTTTTTATATAATCTCCTAACTTCTAGGCTCAGCCTGAAAGCAGTTACTATCCATTGGGCTTCATATTCCATTCTCAGAGTAGATGAGATGACTATACTAGGCTTCAGAATAATAAATCTACTTGGTTCTTCTCTTAGTTAGGGTTTCTATTGCTGTGAAGAAACACTATGACCACAGGGACTCTTATAAAGGAAAACTTTTTTTTTTTTTGGTTTTTTGAGAGGCAGGGTTTCTTTGTGTAGCTTCAGAGCCTATCCTGGAACTCACTTTGTAGACCAGGCTGGCCTCAAACTCACAGAGATCTCAAACTCACAGAGATCCGCCTGCCTCTGCCTCCCAGTGCTGGGATTAAAGGCATGTACCACCACCGCTCAACAATGGAAAACATTTAATTGGCATGGATTGCTTAGAGTTCAGAGGTTCAGTCCATTATCATCATGGTGGGAAGCAAGGCAGCACACAGGCAGACCTGGTGCTGGAGAACCTGAGAGTTCTTACTTGACCCACAGGCAACAGCAAGTGGTCTGAGATACTGGGCCTGGCTTAAGCATATATGAGACCTCAAGGCCCACCCCCACAGTATCACACTTCCTCCAGCAAAGCCATACCTACTCCAACAAAGCCACACCTCTTAATAGTGCCACTCCCTATGAGTTTATGGGGGCCAATTACATTCAAACTACCAAAGTTCTAGCGTACATTTTTAGTCCATGTTCAGTATAGTATAGTATAGTATAGTATAGATAATTGTAAATGTTAGTCAGAAGTTCACTAATACATGAAAGAAGTAATAGTATACTGTAAGGCTGTATAATAAATAAAACTTAGGTCACCTAAGTGGCTTAGGAAGTTTCTGGAAAAGGTAAACTTAAACTGAAATCTTGATAATTCAGCTGGAGAAGGAGAGAGCCTGTATGTGGGGAGAGAGAACAACAGTTGTGAATTTTCTAAATTGGGGAAAAAAGGGTTAATTAGCACTTCAGAAAAATGGTTTATTTGAAATGGAGAAGAAATAGAAAATTGCCAGCACTTAACACATTTGCTTCCTATTTTATAGGTAGTTTCTGGACAAAAGCTGACACGACTATTTACATCACACCAGATATTGCCAAGTGAATGTTTGAGTTGCCTCGTAGAACTTCTTGAAGACCCAAACATAAGTGCTTCACTGATCTTAAGTATTATCAGTTTGCTGTCTCAACTGGGTAATGTGTTCATACTTTTTTTCTTTTTGAGTTTGAAAGACTATGAACTTAATTTTTTTAAAAAAATTAAATAAATCTTAAAGATTTCTTTATTTATGTATGTATATAAGTGTATCTGCATGTGCACCTGCACGCCAGAAGAGGCATCAGATTCTGCTATAGATGGCTCTAGATGGCTGTGAGCCAGCATGTGCTTATTGGGAATTGAACTCAGGACCTCTGGAAGAGCAGCCAGTGCTCTTAACTGCTCAGCCATCTCTCCAGCCTTGAACTTAATATTTTTAAAAGACAGATAGAATTATAGAATTTCTTCAAGAATGATTTACTTTCAAAAGGTTTCTTCGTTGTAGAACTTTTTAGAGTTAGTTTTACAGTCCTCTAAAAGGAGTCCCTGAGTATATACATATATACAGACACACACATGTGTATGAATATATAAATATCATGTCTTAAAAACTTCCATGTTCTATAGAAAAGAATGCATATGGGAAAATGACATTCTGTTGAATTTTAAAACAACAAAAAGCCACATAAACATAATGCCAATGTTAAAGACAACAATCAGAAAAACATAACTACCAATCAAAGAATCATCCTTCTGTGGTAGACTACATTGAACTTAGAACCAAAGATATACTATAATTGCTTTTTCTATTCCTTCCCTTTATGTTTCATTTTTAAATATTCATGTATTAGTAATTTTTTACCTTGATTTGTATATGCACAGATGTAGCTAGAGTTTTCCTGCCTGGCCCACAGTCAGGACAAATCTCTCTCACCTGCCAGTCCCACAGCCGCTCAGACCCGACCAAGTAAACACAGAGACTTATATTGGTTACAAACTGTATGGCCGTGGCAGGCTTCTTGCTAACTGTTCTTACAGCTTAAATTAATCCATTTCTATAAATCTATACCTTGCCACGTGGCTCGTGGCTTACCGGCATCTTCACATGCTGTTTCTCATCGTGGCGGCTGGCAGTGTCTCTCTGACTCAGCCTTCCACTTCCCAGCTTTATTCTCCTCCTTGTCCCGCCTACACTTCCTGCCTAGCCAATGGCCAATCAGTGTTTTATTTATTGACTAATTAGCAACACATTTGCCATACAGAACATCCCACAGCACACAGAGGTGTTGGTTATTTTTGTATATGGTTATAATCAGGGATGCTTAGTAATAGAGAAGTATTAGCAGAGAGCGGCATTGCATTGTTCAGTAGAACAATCAAAGTATTGTTAGTGCTAGAAATATTCTGAGTTTGTATTGTCCCTTAGAGTCGCCTCTTGCCATATAAGCTTGTTAAACATTTGAAGTCTGAGGAGCTGAATCTAATTCTGATTAAATTTAATTTAAATAATTACACATTGACTAGTAGCTGTCATATTAGATAACACAGGTAAGAGTAAAATATCCTGAAGTGTTGTTCTTTATCCCAGCTGTCTTTATTGTTTCTACCTTTAGGGATACAATCATAATTAATGGTTTGATATGTATCTTTCTGATTTAAATTATATATTTTTAAGTAATAGGCTGTATATTTTAAGTCTTTGGATTTATAAAAGAAGTTGAAATGATAATCTGATTGCATCTATGTAATCCAGGCTGACCTGGAACTCAAAATTCTCTTTTCTTATTCTCCTTAGTGTGGATTGCAGGCATATACCACCAACCTCGGCTGTTATATTGCTTTAACAGCCAAGGTTCTACACATATGTAAAAAAAAGGTTTTTTCCTTTGTTGTTAATTCTATGAGAAAAATTATTTGTACTCTGAAATTGGTTAGCATTAATTTAAAAAAAAGTCCTTCTTGGCCAGCTATGGTGGCTTGATTTTGTAACCTCAGCATTCCTAAGGCTGAGACAGGAGGAACTGCCACGTGTTCCAGGCCAGTCTGGGCTACAGAGTGAGATCCTGATTCAAAAACTCAAAACCAAACAGCTATCTCATGTTTTATCTTCTTTAAAGATAACATTATATGACATAAAATTATTTAGCTATTGTGGAATGATTTCTGCATGTAAAAGTGATGTATTTTATGCCATTTTATTTTAACTTTCAGCTGTAGATACTGAAACCAGAGACTGTCTTCAGAGTATATACAATCTGAACAGTGTGCTGGCAGGAGTGGTATGTCGGAACAGCACTTGCCACAATGATTCAGTGTTTTTACAGGTATGCAGCTCCTCATCGTATATTGCCACCTGTTTTCCCTTCTTTGTTCTCAGATAAGAACCATAACAGTGACAAGCCATGAGATAAAATATGTAGAATTGGATAAATTAAGACATGACTCCCAAGGTTTCTAGTGGTCCCATTACTTAGTATATATGTTTTAAAATAAAATTAAAGTTAAGAAATGGCATGGCTGTTGCTCTAGTGTTTGATTTCTAAAATGATGCGCCCCAAATACTTACCATAGTCCATTTTTATGCATAGGCAATATGTTTTCATGTGTATACTCACAATTATTTTCTTATTCTCAGTGCATTCAACTCCTGCAGAGGTTAACATATAATGTCAAATTTTTCCATTCTGGTGCTCATATAGACGACTTAATTACATTCCTGATTGGTCATATGTAAGTATGCAGCAAAACATGTAATTGGATAATTTATTGGTTTATTTTTAAACTAAAACTAGATATAGATCATTTCTCCTTAGGTAATGTTTTCTAGCTTTAAAAAAACAAAAAAAAAGATATATTCATTTATTTTTATGTGTATGTGTTGCGCCTGAGTACATGTTTGTGGTACACCATGTATGTGCAGGTGCCTGTGGAGGACAAATGTGCGCTTCAGATCCTCTAGAGCTGTATGCAGGGAGTTGTATGCTGTTTAGTGTGGGTGCTGGGAGCTGAGCCCCAGTCCTCTAAAAGAGCAGTAAGTGCCCTTGCACCAGACTCATCTTACCAGCCCCAACTTCATAGGTTTTTAAACTAAGATGGCTGTTTCTTCCACTTGGGTGACTACAAGGGTTGAGTATCATAAAGCAGGTTTAATATTCATATGTAAAATTTAACAAATTGATTTAAAAAGAAAAATTAATCAAGGTAAACATTGTATGTTCTTTATAGATGAACTTCATAAAATATCATGATCATTCTGACAGTTATTTCTGTATTTCTGTGGCACAGTTGAATAGGATAATTGGGTTTCAAAGAGTAAACGAAATACTCAGTATTGCTCAGAATTTGATAGTGTTATTTTACATGTAAGAAAGAACTTAAGCATATTTACTACTCTTTGATTTTGACTAATTAGAGTGAACACCATGCTTTCTGTCTTTACAACAGTCAATCTTCTGAAGATGAGTTAACAATGCCTTGTCTAGGACTATTGGCAAATCTTTGTCGGCACAATCTTTCTGTTCAAACACAAATAAAAACTTTGGTAAGTTGAGGGTTTGAGGGTGTGTGTGTGTGTGTGTGTGTGTATTAGGTTCTGTTCCAAAGTTCTTCCAAGTTTTTCTCTTCTTTCTTTATTTCCGGTGCTGAGTGTGGAACCTAGGGCCTTACACATGCCATTTGTGTACCTTTACTAAAAAAGAAAACTTTCTCCTAGATTCTGTGTATATCAAATAGTTTTTTAATTTTTACTTATCTGTGTTATAAAATGTCCCTTTAAAAAGTAATAATAATTTCCCTTTTAAAGGTAATAACTATGTGTTGAAAAGTTCATAATAATTAATAAGTTTGTCCACTGTGTACAGTTGTATTTTTTTCAGTCAAAACGTAGGGCTTTTTTTTTTTTCCTCCAATTCATTTTCTTTTCTCCTACAGAGTAATGTGAAATCCTTTTATCGAACTCTCATAGGCTTCCTAGCACACAGCAGTTTGACTGTGGTTGTGTTTGCCCTTTCAATATTATCCAGTTTGACGCTAAATGAAGAAGTGGGGGAAAAGGTAATTTTTTTTCTATTTTGAAATTAATTTTGAGACCCTGTGTTTAACATTTTTAAAACGTTAAGATGTCAACTTATAGCTTCTTATGTATAATAAACTTTTCCCAATTTTTCAAAGCTATTTCATGCTCGAAACATTCATCAGACTTTCCAACTAATATTTAACATTCTCATAAATGGTGACGGTACCCTAACACGAAAGTATTCAGTCGACCTACTCATGGATCTCCTTAAAAATCCTAAAATTGCTGATTATCTTACCAGGTAGGTTATTTATCAATAAGACATCTTTTTTTTTAAATTTTCAATTTGTGTATATGAGTGTGATGCCAGCATGTGTTTATGTGCACCACATTTGTGCCTGGTGCCTGTGAAAACCAGAAGAGGACCTTGGATTACTGGAACTGGTGGTTGTGAGCTACCCAATATGGGTGCTGAGAACTGACCCTCTGATCCTTTGGAAAAGTAATACTCATCCTTAACCACCGAACCATCTCTCCAGACCTTTACTTTAGCATCTTAATTTAATTTTCTCAATGCTTAAATTGTATTGGAATCTTAAGAAATTGGTTCAGATAATTAGTGACTCATCTCCAAATAAGAAAACATTTATTGAGCACCTACATTGTCCAAGCAGTGAGAAACTAAGGAGTCCTAGCAGCAGTAGGATGTTAAATAATTCCTGATTTTCCATGAGCAAAATAGATTTAAGGACTAGGGCAAAATTAACCTTGGGTAGCTGAACTTCTGCTAAACAAGACACATTCACTTCAGCATTTCATCTTTTTCCTAAACATCTGTGATGCAAGTGGGTATCAAGTCAGTGTCATAGATAATGGCATCTTTTCCTTCAGAGTACCTTCCCTTTACCTGGCCTATTTTCATCTGTTGTGAGTGTCAGAATATCCATGTGTATCTATTCTGGTTGTGACGTAATGCCTACTTAAAAGCTTTATAGTAAATTGAAATTATCTTTTGGATATTCTCTCAGGACACAGAGAGATGACCATGTGTAGCATCAGTGTGAGATGACTTAATACTCCTTTTAGTCTCTCAGTTGCGTTCTCTCCTTCACCCTTCTGTACAGAGTGGTTCCCCAAGAACCATGTCCAGCTTGTCTTGTCTCACGACCGTACCATTTGTTACGGCCTCAATCCGGAATCTGTTTCGGAGTCTAACAATGTTGGGTTTCTAACCAGATACGAGAAAATCCCACAGCTTTTCCTGGGCCAGACCCCTTTTCCTTATTCTGTCAGCTTCCTGTCTTGACTCCTACAATGTCTCATTCAAATATGCATTGCTTTATTTTGCTACCTTTCATGCACAAGCTCACTTTATCTTTATTTCAGATGCAGGGAAAACAAACTAAGAATGCCATCTGCTTAGAGCTCCTTATTTGCATGCCTAGACAAACTTGTTTCTACACATTCTTTCTTAGTTTTGTGCTGATTTTATTACACTGTGCTGTAAGCCTCATTCTGTCATCTTCAGCAAAATAGATTTCCTTTCCATTCAGTGCTTCCTATTCAGTTGTCACTTCTTTTTACCTGTACATGTGTTCAAGCATTAGCTTGTCTTCCAACCATTATGTTTCTTTGATAGTGTTCAAGGTAAATACCCAAATCTAAGCTCTGGCCACATAGCAGCTTTATTTCTTGACCCTTGCAGTGTTAGACAGTGGCTGGAAGCTGCAGCTAAAAGTCACCACCTTGAATCATGGTGGTAAACAATCAGTCAACCATAGTGTACTATGTTGCTATGTTCTGATAAGTCAAAAGATTGGGTGGTAGAAAATACATTTTTCACTTGTAGTTTAAATTGAGATGCGTTTATTGGTATAAAACTATGTCATAAATCAAGGAATATCTATGTAAACATTGTAAGCACATTTGGTGTATGAATTTTTTTTAAGATTTATTTATTTATTATATACAGAGATGGGTGCCAGATCTCATTACAAATAGTTGTGAGTGCTGCCATATGGGTGCTGGGAATTGAACTCAGGACCTCTGGAAGAGCAGTCGGTGCTCTTAACCTCTGAGCCATCTCTCCAGCCCGTATGAATATTTTTTATTTGAGAATTTCATATATATATATATATATAAAATATATTTTGATCAAATCTAACCCCTTTCCTTTGCCTACAATTTTTCCCCCTTTGTCACTTTATGTATACCTTTAAACCTAGGTATGAACACTTCTCTTCATGTCTTAATCAAGTACTAGGGCTTCTAAATGCGAAAGACCCTGATTCTTCTTCAAAGGTATGTAAAAAAGCATGACATTTTGTTTGAGACTTTTAAAGACTAAAATATACAGGAAAATTTTAAGTTTACTGCTCTGCAGATTTAGAATCTGCTCATACTCATGTAACCAGTATTGAAATCAGAATGAGAGCATTACAAAGTGGAAGCTACTTTAAATTTTTCTTTTAGAGTATTTTCTTTAAATTTGTAGGGCATTTTTAGTGTTGTCATATGCTTTGTCTGTTAAAGCCCAATGAAGTTGGTATTTAATGAAGACTTTATATTGCACAGGTTTTAGAATTACTTCTTGCATTCTGTGCAGTGGCTCAGCTGCGCCATGTGCTCAGTCAGATGATGTTTGAACAGTCTCCATCTGGCAACAACCTTCTGGGAAGTCGTCCTAAGAGCTTAGAACCCACTGTGGCTCTACTTCGTTGGTTAAGCCAACCTTTGGATGGATCTGAAAACTGTTCTGTTTTAGCACTGGAGTTGTTCAAGGAAATCTTTGAGGTAATGAAATAATTGATAAATGAACTTTTCTACTTTCATGATGCTCACTTAACAATTTGTTTTATAACACATTTGTGTAAGCTTCCAATTGTTCACACACGGGATAAAATTGACAGTTATAAACCAGACTGTCTATCATTCAACTACTGAGGGTTTTTCCTGCAAACTTACATGTGTTATTATTTCCTATGTTTATACTGAATGCTTTGTATGTAGTTTCTTACATACATACATACATACAGACATACATGCATACATACAGTTTCTTAAACTATATATTACACAATATTTATATGGTTTCTTATTATGTGGATACATTTGCTTTGGTTGTTTTCTCTATGTCACATTTCGTCTGCTGCCTTTTATTAATTCTGTAAAATATTGGTCCTAGTTAGTGAAATAAGGCAGCATGCAGATTCAATGCACTTAGTAGAATGGAGACAAATAATCTTGATTTGTAGATTATGCTACTAAGCAATTTGACATTATCTGCTGTTCACCTGCTTTTATACGCATTCAGCCTGTCCAGTCTTCAAAATTATTTTTCAATCTCATAATTGGATCCTATACACAAATATGTATATGAGTGATCAAGTCTATTCATTAAAATTTATGTATAAACTGCTTTTTTTTTTCTTGATCCTGACTGATTTTAGCATGTATAAAACCTTTGAAATTATTTGTGGTTTTACACTATTTAAAGTCGATCTCTTATTATTTAGTTACATTTAGCAAATTCAGGTATTGTCATTAAATATTAAACATACTTAGAATATTATTTAAATCATGGAATCCTTAAAATGCATTTTTTATAATGTTATGTCTTCATTTGTGGAATGAAGCCAGACTAAGTCTGAAAACTGGCTAAAATGGTAAATTGTAAAATGTCGTTTTAAAATAGAAGACTTGAATAAATGGAATATTGAAATAAATGTTAAAAATTTAAAGAATATGTTATAGTTTAGTAAAGACTGTTTTATGTTATGTGTTCCATCTTTATTTTTAATTATTCTTGATGGTAAATTTTCTAGGATGTCATTGATACTGGTAACTGTTCCTCAACTGACCGTTTTGTGACCCTTCTGCTGCCTACAATCCTTGATCAGCTTCAGTTCACTGAACAAAATCTTGATGAGGCCCTAATAAGAAAAAAATGTGAAAGGATGGTCAAAGCCATTGAAATTTTATTAAATATCCTTTACCATAATGTAAATGAAAAGTATAAAACCTCCAATTTTGTCTCTATTTGTAATCTTATAATTTCTCATGTAGTATCAGAAATATTGTACCCAGGGGCTGGGGAGATAGCTTAGTCAGTAAAATGATTCCCTTGAGAGCATGCAGACTTGATTTCAGTCCCCAGCAACCATATGAAAATGTCAGGTAAGCGTAATTGTGTGGACTTGTAATCATAGGCCTGGATAAGCAGAGATAAGCCTAGGGTTTGCTGGCCAGCCATCTACCTAATGGGTGACCTACTGTCCATGAGAAACCCGGCTCAAAGTGGACAGACTGTGGTTCTGAGAATGACACCCTAGGTTGTGCTTTGGCCTCCATATGCGTATGAACACGTGTGTATGCACACCTGCCCACAACTTGTAGGAATATGCACTTACATAGCCAGAGAAAGGATATTGAATTGAAAATTAAAGTTTCAAGGACACCTGAAAATATTTTCCAGTTTGCTTTTTCTGTATTTAATTTATGTTTAAGTACTTTAAGAACTCATTATTTTCTTCTAATACATCTTTGAGTATATGTGTGCATGTGTCCACTACAGAGGATCAAACCAAGCACCTCAATAGTAGGTCAGCGCTTCTACTATTGAACTACATTCCCAACCCAGTAAGAACCCATGTCCTTAAAACATGACCATTTTTAAATTACAGTTTGAGCTTTGAAGGTGTATGCTGAGTTGGCTCCTCATAACTCTCCTGCAGTTTTAATGCCTGTTGCTGCTTCTGTGAGTCTTTGGTTGATGTATTGGTCCATAAGCAAATACTGATATAGTTTTCATGATTTTAGCCCCCATTCTCTGTGTTTATGATTGTTTTACCTACTCATGTGTTTCTTACATGTAGCCAAGGTCAAAAATCACTGCTGTAGAGGCATGCAATTCCTCTGTTTAACCTTAAAGGTGTTTCATAACTTGGCCCTTTTTTCCTGATATTCATAGTAATTTATAAAGTATGAGAATATAACTCCTCATAATTCATCCAGTGTTTATTGAAACATTTTCATCACTGCTAACTGATTAAATAAATAAACATCCAGTGAAGAAATATCTTTTTTCTGGTTTTACTGTACGTCAAATACTTCTGTGAGTCTTATCTCTTGCTATTTACTTAATACTTTTAAGTTCCACTTTTCTCACGTGTCTTAAAGCAATTAAAATAATTACACTGGATTGCAGTGATGTCAGAGTTGTTTGAAATTATTCTAAATGTTACAAGCTATATGTAGATACACACTATATACCAAGTATTTGGATTTTTGTGTACCTTAACCAAACTTAACCTCTGTGTGGAGATGACACTCTGAAAATGCACATTGTAAAAGTATTGACTACTATAAAGTGTACCACGCTGATAGAACAACAGTTTACATATGGCAAGATTGACCTGGGATTTGGAACAAAGGTGGCAGATTCTGAATTGTGGTGAGTATTTCAAGTCCAAAATGCATACTGGCTAAAGGCAGTAAAAGTTATAAAATATAGTTATCATATTCAAAGATCTTCCTTAACTATGTTCCATTAACTCAAAGGATAGCTGGAAATTGTTAAATTTTGAATTAAAAATTCAATTTATGGATTACATACTTCTGAAAGGTTTTGACATCTGCAGTTTATATTTCATTAGGACTTATTTTTTTTCTCTGCATGCATATGAAACAGAAGTTACAGATTCTGAACATTTCTCTTCTGAAACTTCCTTTTGACATTGCCTTGGTAATTTAATTTTTGCTTCATTTAATCTTACATTTTTAAGAGAAAAGCGTGACAAAATGGATGGTTTCATTACCAGAAAGCCAATCCCTGCTGAAAGCTTCTTAATAACAAAGACAACTTCTGTCTTCTCCTTCATACATCAGAGCTTTGGTTAAAGGTGGATGCTCACAGAGTAATGAGCAGTTTGTTTATGCCCCCTCCCTCTTGTGAACAGCTTTTCCTAATGAATATTTATTGAAACCTGATAAGTGCCAAACCTATCATTTGTTCCCATTTCCGTAAATAACTGTCAGCAGTTGTATTCTTGAAGAACAAGAATTACCTTTTCACTTTTAAATTTTTTGGGTGTGTGTGTGTGTGTGTGTGTGTGTGTGTGTGTATGTGTGTGTATGTGTGTGTATGTGGTCACTTGGCCACAGCATGGTGGATGTCAGAACAACCCGTGGGAGTTGGGCTTTCTCCTTCCACTATGTAGTAGGTCCTGTGGATTGAGCTTGGGTCACTAGGCGTGGTGGGAAGACCCTTACCCACTGGACCATCTCACCAGTCCTTCTTTAAACATTTTACTCCCTTTCAGATGCAAAGTAAAGTGAGTGCATGGTCTTGTATAGTTCATTCTCTATGCAATAGGTTTTCTTTTGTTTTTGTTTTTAATTTTAGACAAAGTTGATTTTAGAAACAGTTGCTAAGAATGAAATGAGCCATGTTCTAAATGCTTGTACTTAATTGAGCAGAAATATCATATTGGTACTTAAGAGTAGATAACAGTCTGAAACTTATATTCAGTACTAGTTCTTTCTGGAATTTTAGTACTAAAAATACTAATTTTTTTAAAATATTTTAATTCTTAGAAGTAATACTTTAATCTTCTTGTTTTAAAAACAAATTTGTTAGATTTTTCATTTACTTTAGAATTAGAGACAAAAATATGCTAATTTTCTACTTACCTAATTTAAATGTGACTTTTATTTTTAAAGCAAACTTGCTGCTGACGTAATTTTGAAGACTCTTAATTTGATGAACAAACTAAAACAATTGGTTCCTGGTATGGAAGTAAGCTTCTACAAAATCCTTCAGGTAACTTGAAACTTTTCACACATTTAATTATCATATGATTCCTTGTATGCATGTGTATACATATGATGTATATTTACGTAGTCTTGTGATACGTATATGTATAGATACATGTGTGGGCATGCATGTGGAAGGTCAGTGTCATGTGTTTTCTTCAATTGTTTGTTATCTTTTATATCTTTGAGTTAGAGTCTCACTGTCTTGGAGCTCACCAATTCAGCTAGGCTGGCTGATCAATGAACTCTAGAGATGCACCTGTCTGTCCACTTCCTATTCCTAGGGATAAGGCTATAGATGTGTCGCCATGCCCTGCATTCTGTGTAGGTACTGAAGCTTGAACTCAGCTCCTTTGTCTGAGCAGCATTTCTAGCTCCTCTACCTTGGTTTGTAATAATGCTCTTTTGTTTCTTTCTTGATTTCTTGTTTGTTTGTTGAGACAGCATATTACCATGTAGGCCAACTTGACTTTGAACTTACATTTCTCCTGCCTTGACCTCCTAAGTGCTAGGATTACAACCCCTGCACCATGCCTATCTTAAGTATTTCTGCTCTAATATTCTACATCCTTAGAGGATATTTTTCTTAGAATTGGCCATTAAAAAAAAACTTGACAGTTGTCTTTTTAATTAGAATATTCTCATTATATATCTTAGAAACTAAATCTAACTTCCTCCAGGTTCTAAGGAAATAATTTCCCAGCATTTCCTTTCATTGTTTATACTTGTAGATTTCTTGATTTATGTTGACATTGGGAAAGACTCCGTGTGTGTGTGCGCACGTGTGTGTGTGTGTGTGTGTGTCTTTATACACCTATGAGAGACACATGTATGACAGCCTAAAGGATGACTTTGAGTGTAATTTGTTAGGCCCTGTTCACCTTTCTTTTTTTTTTTTTTTTTGACATGGGGTCTCTTCGCTGTTCTGGACCTCACTAAGTAAAGTAGGCTGATGAATAATGAGCTGCAGGAATCTGTTCCTCTGCCTCCCCAACAGCGCTTTGTTGTGGCTTCTCTGTATTAAACTCAAATTTACTAGCTGGGCCATCTTCCCTAGGTGAGCTTTTAATTTGATCAGAGTTGGTGACATGAAATAGTAAGGAGATAGAAAACATCTGAAAGGGACTGATCAGATTTGTGCGGGTGTGCTGAAAATAGCACTAGCTTACAAGTTTCAATGATGGTAGCTGAAAAGTTCTAGATGTTATCAGAAAGCAAAATTACAATAGACTTAGTTTAAAGATTTAATTGTATTTTACTTCTACTCACCATTCCTCTGCCACTAACCCAGGACTTAAGACATGGTGTGTAAGTACTCCTTTACAGGGCTACATTATCAGTTCTCATTTGGTCTTCAAGATTAGGGGACATCTAGTTTTGTAAAATTCTTGAGTGTTCTTAGCTGAGCTGGAGGAGGTGAGTTTTATAGACAGAAAAAAATTCATCAAAGAGAAGTGTCCCTGTCCATTGCTTTCCTTATAGGAGGAAGGTCTTTCTATGCTACTATAATCTGTTTGGCTTGTTCTTGGAAAAATGGAGCTAGAGTTTTTTGATTATGTAGTATTTAGGCCAAAGAACTTCATTCTGTTTTTTTCTGGTTTTCCTTGTTTAATACAGGGTTCAACATTAACCATGTTAATTATCTATATTATATTATTATAAGAGTTATTTAACAAAAATGCAAAATTATTTTTTCTGAATTAAGCTTAGGAAGCATGACGGTGAATGTTCAGATAGAATGGAAGCCGGATTGAACCCATAGGTAGTGACCATGGGCTCAGTAAGAGCGTTTTTATAGTTCATGCTTGGCTGAACTAGTTGCTAGTCAGTGTAGGCTTGAGCACATAATTTTCTGTCTTTGTACTTCAGTTACATTTACTGCCAACAGCAAATAGTGATTCTCCTCTCTGGGAGAAATGTGAAGGGATTCTTTTGAGTTGTGGAGGTTGAATTATGCTTAAGAACCTACAGAGCATTTAACATCTTAATTATAAAGGCCTTACTACTAATATTTTCTTCAGTAATAGTTTTTCTTTAAAGAATTGAGTGAGGGCTGGGGAAATGGCCCAATGAGTAAAGTGCTTAAAGTTTAGATCCAAGGAACCCACGTTAAAGGTGAATGTGACAGAGTATATGTGTACCCAGCACTGAGAGACAGACATCAGACTACAGGGGCTTTCTGACTAACTGCTCTAGCCAGTTGGTGAGCTCCAGGTTCCGTGAGAGACTCCATCCTAAAAAATAAGGTGGAAAGCAATAGAGAAAGACATCTAACATAGACCTCTGGCCTCTATACCTGTGTACATATACAAAGCATACAAAAAAGTAAGTCATTTTTTTTACTTCAGTTTTTAGATGTTTTCATAGTAGGTGATTTTAGAGCTTATGGGCCTAGTGTGAAATAGTGACATGAGAGACTTTGAAGTGTACTGCTTTGGTCATTTGTTTTCTAATTTGCATTCATTAGTTCAAATTTTTATTTCATGGTTTTAATTTAGAAATTATTGGCCATTCCAAGTTTTCATTTATTAGAAATAAAGCTATCTAAATACCATTTGATTTTGAACAATTTAAATTCATCAAAATATTTAAGTCATAATTCTGATAGTCATAATTTAAAACATGAAACCTTTTGCTGGATATTTATTAGTTTCTCTATGGATTGCAATACAATATAAATTGCTACAAGGTGGTAAAGTATATATATGCAGGCATCAGGTAGGAGTAGTTTAGAATACTCTTACCTTTGACTAAAGATTCAGCAGTATGTGAGTCTTATTTGCTGCCTCTTACTTGTTGGTTTCTGATTTGTTTAGGATCCACGTTTGATTACTCCTTTGGCTTTTGCTTTAACATCAGATAATAGAGAACAAGTACAATCTGGATTGGGAATATTGCTGGAAGCTGCTCCACTGCCAGATTTCCCTGCCTTAGTGTGAGTTGTGTTCATTTGCAGCATCTCTTAATACAGTTAGAATGTCATTCTGTGTTTCTTCATAATCCTCCATGCATATTTATTAATAAATTGGTGAACTGCAGATTTTATTGTAGTTATCAGTAATCTTTCAAATAATTAAAATTCTGATTCCTGTAATGGAAAAGGACAAAGAAAATGTAGATGCAGGTGATTTATCATACTCCTTTGTCTCTTAATCACTTCTGATCATGGATTCTAGACACTGAAGCTTGAACCAATTGCTTTAGTTCCTTTTGTAGAAAGAACTTTTCCTGTCTGGTTCATTTGCCGAGGAGTCCTAAGAACTACATGAACTGAGACTAAGCTGGGAAAGATCAGTGGGGGAGAGGGAGAATACTGAAATATTAAGTGTTTTATCATAAGATGGAGTAGATGATGGCCAGGCCAAAAAATTTACTATATTCTTTCATTTCCGATAATAGTATACTGAAAATGCCATGCAGCTTTTTTGTTTTGTTTTAAATTGAGTTTGTGTGTCAGGGGAAGACAATATGTAAACTGAATGGTTACTATAGTCTATTTGGGATTTAATTTTTAGAACTTCAAGTAGTTTATATAATAGAATTTGTAAAAGTCACTTTAGTAATTGAAACTAGAGGTCAATAAGCAGGCCAGTGAACAAGCTTTTGCTTTGTAAATAGTTTATTACACCAAAACCACACCATTCATTTTAATATCATCTCTGTTATCTGTGCTACTTTCACTCTCTAAGAGATGAGTTGTTCATCCGTGCTGTCTGTTGTTAAGTGACTTTAGTTGCATTTTGCAGAATTACTCATGTACATAGTCATAAATTAAAAGTTAAAGAACTATTGAGCTTTTCTGTAGCTGAAGTTTTCCTGTGTCCCACCTGGCCCACAGTCAGGACAAATCTCTCCCACATGCAGGTCCTGCAGCTGCTCAAACCCAAGGAAACACACAGAGGCTTATATTATTTAAAACTGCTCGGCCATTAGCTCAGGCTTACCACTGACTAGCTCTTACACTTAAACTCAGCTCATTTCTGTTAATCTATATGTCGCCATGTTTTCTGTGGCTTTACCTGTGTGCCATTGCATGCTGCTGTCTGGATGGTGGGATGGCATCTCCTGACTCAGTCTTCCTCTTCCCAGAATTCTCCTTGTCTGCTTATCCTGTCTATATTTCCTGCCTTGCTACTGGCCAGTCATTGTTTTATTAAGCCAGTGTACAAAAGCATTATCCCACAGCAAATATCTAAGCCAAATATCTATGCAATAAGAATTCTACTCCTTACTTTATGTGGTAGTATTGGTTTGGAGGGAAAAAGCAAACTCAGCTTCACACATGGGCTAATAAATATTTTTAATAAAACACACACACACACACACACAACAACAACAACAAACCCACACCACCACCACCACCACAACAACAACAACAACAACAACAAACCCAAGCCAAAAAGTTTAAAATTTTGACAAATATGTTTACCAAAATATTTTTTTATTTCTGATATTATAATGTAAATACATTTCTCCCTTTCCTCCCTCAGAGACCTCTCATACACCACTTCCTACTCTCCAATTCATGGTTTCTTCTTTCATTAATTGTTATTGCATGCATATATGTGTTGTGTGTGTGTATACATGCATATATGTATTTGTTTTTATATGGACATGCCAAAGTGGACCAGGAAAGGCCCACAAGATCTCAGCCCTACACAAAGAACTAATCTTGGAGTGAGTAAGAACCTAGATAGTGGGGAGAGTAGACAACCCAGAGACCTAGAGTAAAACCAAATACTTCGTTCATTTTAAAAAATTACAAAGAGGCAGCAGTGAAATGATTCCTGATGCCATTCTGCTATACTCGTAGATCAGTGTCTTGTTCAGCCCTCACCAGAGAAGCTTCCTCCTGTAGCAGATTGGAACAAATACAGATATAGAGACCCACAGCCCGACAGTATGCAGAGAGTATGGAGTGAGAGATCTTGAACACTCAGCCCTAACCAGGATGTCTCCATCAAATCCCTCCCCTCAGGGCTCAGGGAACCTGTAAAAGAGGACACAAAAAGAGCGTAAGAGCCAGAGGGATGAAGAACACCATGAAAACCAGGCCCTCTAAATCAACTTGATCAAAGCTCATATGAACTCACAGAGACTGAGGCAGCCTGCACAGTCTACATTAAGTCCTCTGTTAATACATTTTAGCTTCCAGTTTAGTGTTTTTATGGGATTCCTAAGTGTGTGAACAACTGGGATTCTGATTCTTGTGTGTTTCCTTGGGCTCTTTTCCTTCTCTTTGTTTTGTCCAATTCCAATGTGTTAGTTTTTGTTTTATCTTATTGTTATTACTAAAAAAAAAAATTAAAGGTTCATATAATGTCCACCACTATGGAGAGGAGTAGCTAATTATTTATATTACATAGGGCATTAATGATGACCTCTCTGGAGAGGTGAATTTGAACCAAGATCTTATGGTAAGAAGGAATCAACCTTCTTCTGATAGTTTCAGATAAAGGAACAGCTCATCCAAAGGCCTTGAGACATAAACAGGATTGACTTTTAGTGGAGCAGAATAGAAATAAAATTGATGAGGATATACTGTATGAGAAAAAGGGTCAGAGGAGAGTAAAGATGGGACCAGGTGATACCATCTAAGATAAGAAGGTTGTTCTGAGTAATACAGTAACTTTGTACTCGTTGCAAATACTCTACACTCACTAACTAGTGCTAGAATGCCTCCAAACCAAATATGGAATTGTCACATATAGTAAGTAGAAAAGAGTCCTCAGGAAAATTGAGAATGTTTCCCCAGACTGCTTTATTGTGGTTACCAAAAATGATTTCTAATATATTTCAAGACGTATAGTCCCCAAAGAAGACTCATTTCAAATACTACCATAGTTCTATAACAACTCTCTGCCTTTTGCTCTGTTTTTGTGATTGCTTTTCTTCCTGACTCTTATTCAGACTTGGAGAAAGTATAGCAGCAAACAATATATACAGACAGCAAGAAACCGAGCACCTGCCCAGGAAAATGTCTCTGCAACCCTTAAACCACTATTTTCCAGCATCAGCAAAGTGCTTAACACCACCTCTTTCAAAAGATAATGCTCCTTTGAACATTGAGGAGCTAATAGAAAAACTTCAGGCCGGAGTGATGGTGAGTGAGAAGTAGCACTGTAAATGGGCTTGTGCTTGGTATTGGCCAACTGTCAGCTCTGATTATAGCATTTGGTTAAACAACTACAGTTGCAAACTTTATCCTTTGACATAAAAAGTAAAATCTGGATGTTTTTCAAAGAAAAGAAACAGTATAAAATTTAAACACTTCTTTAAAACACAGCTGTGGTGGTATTTTAAATAAAGTTGCCTGGGGTCAGAGCTATTAGAGCCATAGCCAAGTGCGTGGCAGTGGTGGTTTACGCCTTTAAGGACTGGAGGGCGGTACATACAGGCAATGACAAGGCAGTCACATGATTGGGTTTACAACCAATCAGAAGCCAGAACAGAGAGACTATAGAGACAGACACACAGGAAGGAGGGCTTCTTTTTCGGAGAGCTCTCTTGGCTGAGGAGGATCCCTGAATCAGAAAGGGTGAGGCTCTTGGCTCTGACCTCTTGGCTTTCTTCTCTGAATCGGCTCTGTGTTTTCTGTCTGATAAAACCGTTGGCTACATCTACACTGAATTACATCTACACACAGCTGTCATTCTTATTCTAGCCTCCTTCCTGCCGGCCCACCATGTGGCTTTTAAATCACCATATGAATACTGAGCCTTGCTGAGATAGCCAAATTAGTGAAATATTTGTAACCCACCTGAAAGAACATATATTTTTACTCTTCAGCTTTAATGATTTAGTTGCAAAATAGTTTTATTTTTCTTTTGTCGAATTTACAATTTTCTAATTTTAACTCTCTACAACCAGGTGAAGGATCAGATTAATGATATAAGAATATCTGACATAATGGATGTTTATGAGATGAAACTTTCCACATTGGCCGTGAGTACAAGCTGCTTTTAACTGTGTAATGATGTATGCATTTCACAGATGTTTTCCTAAACAATGGACATTAACAGTGTATTTTCTTCTAGTCGAAAGAGAGCAGGTTACAAGATCTCCTGGAAGCAAAGGCCCTGGCTCTTGCACAGGCTGACAGACTGATCGCTCAGTATCGCTGTCAAAGAACTCAAGCAGAGACCGAGGTCTGTACACTATAGAAATAAAGCATGTCTGATGCTTTCACAGTGAAATAAAAAGCATGTACAGTACTGGTTACAAGTATGTGACTAACACATGTTGAAACAGAGGTGAAATAAATGCCTTGAGCATTTCATGCAAGTAGTTCCTTTTGTAACTCTCTTCCCTTTACTTTTAGCTACATTATCATCTCAATTTTCTTTCCTACCTGATTGATGAGTGTCAGAGATCATCAGAATTATTATATTCTGAGCCCTTTCTTCCTTATTCACTGTTGTATAGTTTCTACCATTACTAAAAGTCAATGTTCCCAAGTTAATGGCAAGCAGAGATCTCCCCACCCCACCCTACCCCCCGCCCCCAGCACTAAATAAACTATGTTGCCAAATTTAGTCATTTGGAAAATGCTTGAAATGCTGTATAGTGGTAAAGTACTTACCTTTGGCTTTAAAATACACTTATAGTGTAGTGGTCTGTGTACTGCTTGAGTTTACTGACTTAGAAACCTGGAAATCACCATTTCCCTCTGGTATTATTCACCAGGTTTGGCCGATTAGACTTAACTTTGATATAGTTTTCCTACCTTAAGTCTGTTACTCAGACACACTGCACATTAGTGGTGTCTGTGTTTTGTCCCTGTTGCTTTATGGCAGTTCCCAAGGGTATTTCAAGGAGTGCCTCATCCTATCTCCAGTGTTTCAGGGTAGTTGTCATTGCTCTCAGATGTCACTTGAAATTCCTTAATTTGACAAAAAATAAAAAAATCTCACTTCACTCCACATCTTCCGTATTTTGTCAATAACTGCAGATAACTGCTTATACTGATTTGCATTTTGGTAGAACTTAACCGTAGTCTTACATTTTCTTCTTAACTTTGAATTTCCTTAACCCTATTTAGAGCACCTTTTTTCTTGCTTAATACCTCATCATCTTCAGTTTTCATTTAAGTGCCCGCATCCACAGCCTTCTATGGTTGTTTTCTTACTCATGTTTGGTTCTCCTTCTGTGCCTCCACCTTGTGCTTGCCTGTGAAAATCATATCACCTCCCACCCTTACTTGTGATAGTAAAGACTATTTCTGAATCTCCAAGTCCCAATTCTTGGCATATGGTAAGTGCTTTATAAGTTTGATGATTAATGTATTTATGATAATTACCTTATGGGTTAAAACTTTGTTTAATAATATGAAATTCCTAGCAGATTCACATGGAATGTATTCATTACTTCAATGAATAAATTATAAAATTGTAGGAGTTTGAAAGAGGGATTAAAATCTCTGATAAGTAAAATACTTAAAATATTTTCAGGATAAAGATATCCTAAAAATTAAAAGAAATCTAACTGAAAAGAAGGAGGGAGAAATAAGTGTGTATTCTATCCGTGGATCATGTCTTGTCTAGGTTACTTTTCCTGTTGCTGAAGTAAAATACCTTGACTAAAGCAACTGAAGGAAGAAAGGATTTATTCAAGTGTTCAAGGTGTTAGGAGTGAAGTGACAGGTTACACTGCACGCACAGTCAGGGAGTGGAGTGACAAGCATTCTAATGCTTTGCTCAGTTTCTCCATTTCATGCATTCCTGTATCTCTTGCAGGAAAAAAGGTCCCTTCCAAAATTGAGATGGGCTTTTCTACATCAATTAACCTAATCAGATAATCCACAGAGACCCATTTCCCAGGTCACTTCAGATTCTATTAAGGTGACAACACTAACCAGCACTTGTATTAAAACAATATAAAAGCATAATTTTCTGCAAAAATAAACCCTCCCTTTTTAGTATTCAAGTGTTTATTTTTAAAAATATAAAAAAAGTTTTAAAAAGAAGTACAAATGTTTAATGTCCTTTTTCCCCCTATATTTTACCATGCTTTTGTTTTGACTGATACATTGAACTTCTAAATGCCAAGAAAGGAAATTAGTAATATTGAAAGTTTATTCCTCTCACTTCTCGTAGTACCCTTTTACATTGTGTGTCTTTGGGGGCATTTTTAAGACAAAGTGGTAGATAGTATCCATTCCTTAATTACTGCTTATTTAGACTGTGCTCCCTAGTTAATTAGTTAATGCCAGCTTAATTTTAAATGTTAGATCAGTATCAATGATGTTAATATCTTATTCTTGATTCTTACCTGAAATGAAGAAACTGATGTATATAAACATAGCAGTTTAGTGTTGATGGCTACCCCTAAAGACTGTGTCCTTTCATCTGAATACTATATGGAAAGTTAATTTTTGTCTTTCAGCTGTATTAATATCTATTATTCTGATCATGCTGAAATTGCTTTTGTCAGAAAAATCTATTAAATTAAAAATTATAATGGTATAGTTTCAGTATTCAAATTTTTGAAAGCCAAAATGCTTCAGAATCTGTAATGTTAGAATGAGGTGGAGCAGTAGGTAAAGACCTTTGTCACTAATCCTGATAAATTGAGTTCAGTCCCCAGAACACAAATGATGGAAAGAGAAAACTGACTTCCACAAGTTAGTCTCTGACCTCCACAAATGCACAGTGATATATACATGCACTCAGACACACACACACACACACACACAAATAAATAAATAAGCATAACGCAATTTTTAAAAGTAACTTTTGGATGAATGCTGTCATGTTATGGGTGAAAAATTCTCCACTATGAAACTTTTATGCACAAATTTTTAAAACAGTACATATGATGTAAAACAGTACATAAGTACCTTCACATTATGTATACGAGGGATATGTAATATAAATAAATTTTGTGTTTAGATGTGGGTTTCATGTATATGTTGTGTATGTGGAATATTCCAAAACTGAAGAATCTGAAATAATTCTGATTTTCAACCTAAATCAGATTTGGAAGTAGTTAAGAATATACATGTAACTAATACAGTTTTCTATAGTCCAGCAGATGCTAAATTAGATATTTGGTAGCTCTTTTAAATTGTGTAATTTATCAACAATAATGTGTGCTCATATTACATGTGTGTATTATTTAATACATTCTTTGAAGTATATTAGACAGTTTTGTTATGCCAACATCACATAGTGTACTTAAGCTAAGATAACTGGGCACAATAATCCGGTGGAACCACCAGCAGCTATGTGATACATTTTTATCCAAGCATTCTGGCATGATGTTTGTATATGTGATAATGAAAAAGTACATGTTTCATTTTCTTTTGAGGCACGAACACTTGCGGGTATGTTAAGAGAAGTTGAGAGAAAAAACGAAGAGCTTAATGTGTTGCTGAAGTCACAACAGCTGGAATCTGAAAGAGCCCAGAGTGATATTGAGCATCTCTTTCAACATAGTAGGAAGTTAGAGTCTGTGGCTGAAGAACATGAAATACTGACAAAGTCCTACATGGAACTTGTTCAAAGGTAAATTAAGTAAAAGTTTCTGTGTAAAGTTAGAACCTAAGTGAACATGCCACATCTCCTCAACCTTAAATAATTTTTAAAAGTATTTCTTTTTTTTTTTTTTTTTTTGGTTTTTCGAGACAGGGTTTCTCTGTGTAGCTTTGCGCCTTTCCTGGAACTCACTTGGTAGCCCAGGCTGGCCTCCAACTCACAGAGATCCGCCTGGCTCTGCCTCCCGAGTGCTGGGATAAAAGTATTTCTTAAATTGTCATGACACCGCAAAATATGTAATTCTTAAGAGGTTTAAGACTGCCTAAACATGAGCTGAATAAGAACAACAATAGACATGTCAAAGTGCATAGGGAAAAGACCATGAGGCCTCAGCCTTACACAAAGAACTGCAGGCAACTAAGGAATACTGGTAGCAAGAAAAATAGTCTAGTCTAGAGAAGGGCAGACCAGTTGGTTTTCTGATACCAAATGGTTAGCCCTGCAAATATATAACTAATATTACACAGAGCAACAGTCTCTATGTATTTTTAGAGTCACAGGTTATCTGGGAAGTAAGCTGCTCACAGACAAGTTTGTCGTTTTGATCACTGACTGATCACTATGGCCTGGAACAAGTAGTGCTTGATAGTGAAGCGCTGCTGCTCTAACAGTTATTGAATGAGGGGCCAGCAAGATGGCTCAGTGTATAATGGCACTTGCCACCAAGCCTGGCGACCCAAGTGTGACCCCCAGAATACATATGGTGGAAGGAGAGAGCCGATGTACTCAGACATTCACACACTCACACCATAGTACACATGTACCCCCTCCTGCACACACATATAATCCAAATGTAGTTGTAAAGGAATTATTGAATAAATTTAATTGTCATAATTATTATTGATATTAGAACAGACTGGTCATTTCAGCAAGTCAAAATTAGTTAAATATTGGGAATTTCATGTCATTTTACCTAATACCACAGAAATTTGAGTTACTACTTAAGTTACCTTTTATTATCATTGAGTATAGTTTACTGTGCTATGCAGTGAGCTCTTTAGGTAAATTGTGTAGTGAAAGAGCATAAGCATTTATAATTTTAATAGGCATTTCCAGGTCCCCGTGCTGCTTTCCTCTGACACTGAGACACTTCCTTGTCTTTTTAGAAATGAGACTACTGAAAAGAAGAATACCGACTTACAGACTACTTGTGAGTCCCTGAATAAACAGATTGAGACAGTGAAAAAGTTGAATGAAACACTCAAGCAACAAAATGAAAAGTAAAATCCTCTAATTCTATATTCTAATTATTTGTCATTTTGGAAAGACAATGATTCTCTTTCTACATAGAATATTGTTTTTTATTGATAGCTAGTAGGTAGACCTTTCTTCTTTTAGATTACAATATAAATTTGTCAGATTTATAAGTAATTAAAACTTTTACTTAATACTTTTGGGGGATAAAGTAGTACACATAATTTTATTCAATAATCTTTCTTTTATAATTTTAGAACTATTGCTCAGTTGATGGAGAAAGAAGAACAGAGAAAAGAAGTCCAGAGCCAGTTA
The DNA here is from genome assembly GCF_949786415.1 of Peromyscus eremicus. Taxonomy (NCBI): domain Eukaryota; kingdom Metazoa; phylum Chordata; class Mammalia; order Rodentia; family Cricetidae; genus Peromyscus; species Peromyscus eremicus. The sequence continues at coordinate 45,849,242 of NC_081428.1, read as the reverse complement.
GTAGACAGAGAATGTAAATTATCACGTAAGTGGCTTTGTTTGAGACACTGTTTTCAGCATATTTTGCTTTGGAAGAAAATGAGAGCATTGGTTTTAGTTTATTACTACTATTTACTTTCCTTATTTATTTTAAGGATATTGTTTTCATTATTCTCAACTTTATGTGTATAAGGATAGCTGGAATATATTCACATGAGTACAAGTGGTCATGGAAGAGGTTTTGGATAACTGATTTTCTGCAAAAGCTACCTGCTCAAAACTACTGAGCCATCTCTTAAGCCCCAACTTCATTTTTTAAATGACTTCCTAAACAACTTCCCTTTTCTTTGAACTTTCATTAAAGCATTTTATTCATTTGATCAAGTAGAAAATGTAGTGGGTATTTTTCTTCAACTCTAGGAATTACAAGAAATAATAGCCCTTTTTAAAATAAAATTTTTATCATAACAGTAGGTGGCAGCACTGGATAACATAGAGTTACAAGTCTGTAAATGCTGTCATCTGTAAAATGACCATTATTGTTCTGAGTCACCTTCCTTACTACACAGAGATCAAGCCCTCTTTATAAGTCATTAAATTTTATATAAACATTTCCAACAAGCTGCTTGATTGTCTTCCTCATCTTTTTCTTTTCCTTTTATAGTAGCTACTTAAGTGCATGGCTTATTGTGTGTTTGTTTTTAGATTTGCATAAAAAAGCAAAGTCCCAAGAAGAAAAGATTAATGTTTTACAAAAAGAAAAGGAAGATAAGCAGGAAACCATTGATATCCTTAGGAAAGAATTAAGCAGATCAGAACAGATAAGAAAAGAGTTGAGTATTAAGGTAAGAAAGACTCTTCAGTTTTCATTGCAGGAAAATGAAAAAAAAAATTTTTTTTTAGTGGAATGAACATGTGTAGATGTCTTAGTTAGGGTTTCTATTGCTGTGAATACACTCCATGACCAAGGCAACTCTTATAAAGGAAAGCATTTAATTGGAGCTGGCTTACAGTTCAGAGGTTCAGTTCATTATCATCATGGCAGGACACAGGCAGACATGGTGCTGGAGAGACAGAGAGTGAGACACTGGGCCTGGTTTGACCTTTTGAGACCTCAAGCCCCCGCTCTCCAGTGACATACTTCCTCCAACACAGCCAAACAT